>NC_084752.1:2599514-2829965 GCF_033978785.1 Entelurus aequoreus
TGCCAACTGTACTACTATATGAGTACCTATTTTCTATTGTTTCATTGAATATAAAACAGCAAAGTCCATTTGGCTGTCATCTGTTTTAATTATGAGACAATTGTGTCAAAGTCATGACTTTTTTTTTCATGCTTGAAATAAGAAATGATTACTTTAAAAAAGTAGTTTTATACTTGTGAGTAGGGATGTCCGATAATGGCTTTTTGCCGATATTCCGATATTGTCCAACTCTTTAATTACCGATACCGATATCAACCGATATATGCAGTCGTGGAATTAACACATTATTATGCCTAATTTGGACAACCAGGTATGGTGAAGATAAGGTACTTTAAAAAAAATAAAATAAAATAAGATAAATAAAAAAATAAAAAATTATTGAATAAAAAAAGAAAGTAAAACAATATAAAAACAGTTACATAGAAACTAGTAATGAATGAAAATGAGTAAAATTAACTGTTAAAGGTTAGTACTATTAGTGGAGCAGCAGCACGCACAATCATGTGTGCTTACGGACTGTATCCCTTGCAGACTGTATTGATATATATTGATATATAATGTAGGAAGCAGAATATTAATAACAGAAAGAAACAACCCTTTTGTGTGAATGAGTGTGAATGGGGGGAGGGAGGTTTTTTGGGTTGGTGCACTAATTGTAAGTGTATCTTGTGTTTTTTATGTGGATTTAATAAATAAATAAAAAAATTTAAAAAACGATACCGATAATAAAAAAAACGATACCGATAATTTCCAATATTACATTTTAACGCATATATCGGCCGTGAAATTTCCTCGCTCCTAAATATTCCAAAGTCAACTTTATTATAGGAAAAGTGAAGAGTTTGGGAACAACAGCAACTCAGCCACCAAGTGGTAGGCCACGTAAACTGACAGAGGGGTCAGCATAGTGCAAAGACTTTCTGCACAGTCACTTGCTACAGAGCTCCAAACTTCATGTGACCTTCCAATTAGCCCACGTACAGTACGCAGAGAGCTTCATGGAATGGGTTTCCATGGCCGAGCAGCTGCATCTAAGCCATACATCACCAAGTCCAATGCAAAGCGTGGGATGTTTCTCAACCTTTTTTTGCGTTGAAAAAAATGCGGATGCACACCACCAGTAGAAATCATTTAAAAAACGGAACTCAGTTGACAGTAAAAAGTCGTTGTCACAATTGTTGTATAATAATTGAAAGCATAACCAAGCATGCATCACTATAGCTCTTGTCTCAAAGTAGGTGTACTGTCACCACCTGTCACATCACGCCCTGACTTATTTGGACTTTTTTGCTGTTTTCCTGTGTGTAGTGTTTTACTTCTTGTCTTGTGCTCCTATTTTGGTGGCTTTTTCTCTTTCTTGGGTATTTTCCTGTAGCAGTTTCATGTCTTCCTTTGAGCGATATTTCCCGCATCTACTTTGTTTTAGCAATCAAGACTATTTTAGTTGTTTTTATCCTTCTTTGTGGGGACATTGTTGATTGTCACGTCATGTTCGGATGTACTTTGTGGACGCCGTCTTTGCTCCACAGTAAGTCTTTGCTGTCGTCCAGCATTCTGTTTTTGTTTACTTTGTAGCCAGTTCAGTTTTAGTTTGGTTCTGCATAGCCTTCCCTAGGCTTCAATGCCTTTTCTTAGGGGCACTCACCTTTTCTTTATTTTTGGTTTAAGCATTAGACACCTTTTTACCTGCACACTGCCTCCTGCTGTTTCCGACATCTACAAAGCAATTAGCTGCCTGCTGCCACCTACTGATATGGAAGAGTATTACACGGTTACTCTGCCGAGCTCTAGACAGCACCGACACTCAACAACAACACATCATTTGCAGACTAGAATTACTGCTTTGCAAAAAATATTTTTAACCCAAATAGGTGAAATTATATAATCTCCCACGGCACACCAGACTGGATCTCACGGCACACTAGTGTGCCGCGGCACATTGGTTGAAAAACACTGGTGTAAAGCACGTTGCCACTGGACTCTCGAGCAGTGGGATGTTCCAAATAAGTGTATGATGAGCATTCCTCAACTTCCTCAGTCTTTTTTGCCACTTGTGCCAGCTTTTTTGAAACATGTTGCAAGGATCAAATTCCAAATGCGCTAATATTTGCACAAAATAACAAAGTTTCCCAGTTTGAACGTTAAGTATCTTGTCTTTGCAGTCTATTCAATTGAATATAAGTTGAAAAGGATTTGCAAATCATCGTATTTTGTTTTTATTTACAATTTACACAACGTGACAACTTCACTGCTTTTGGGGTTTGTAGGATAATTTGAAAACGGGAGCATTTTACTTCCCAATATGACCTCAGATCTCCGTTAAAATCAATAGGATTCATTTTGCGTCCACGTCTGAAACGTCCGATCTCCCACGTAAGAAAGAGAAGTGTTCCTCGGTCACATGACCCACCTACCGCCGCACTGACAAATGATTAGGCGGCTGAAAGCGTCTCATTAGAAGTACTGTATTTACGAGAGCGCCCATCCAGCCGGCGTAATGACAGCTTTACCTCCAAAGTGCTGCTCTTTATTTTCCTTTCCCCTCTCTCTCTCTTCCCCTTTCATTCTCTTCCACAACAAACACACACACACACACTCTTGTATTTGTTATCTTCTTGAGACCTCTGAATAAGGCCTACCTCTTTAGGACCACCCTTTCTAAATATATAAACATTTGTATTTACAACATGAATAATATATACATACTAAGCAAATATAAAAAAGCTTGTTGTGAAAAATGAGTTGGAATTGCACAAGAAAAAAGTCACAATTTCACAAGAAAAACTTAGAATTTTGGCAGTATTATAATAAAAGTTGTCAGTTTACTTAACGCAATTCGACATTTTACAAGAAAAACTGAACATTCGTGCAATGTTATGATAAAAGTTGGAGTTTTACTCAACAACAGTCGCAATTTTACAAGAAAAGCTTAAAATGTTCGCAATTTTACGAAAAGAGTCGGAATTTTACTCGACAAAAGTCACAATTTTATAAGAAAACTTTAAAACGTTGGCAATATTATAATAATAATTTGAATTTTACTCCAAAAATGTCACTATTTTACAAGAACAGCAAACAAATTGGCAATATTGTGATAAAAGACAGAGTTTTTATATGACAAATGTCACCGTTTTGCAATAAAAAGTAATCATTTTACATAAAAAAAGTAATTTTATGAGAAAATATTGCAATATTACAGAAACAGAAAGAATATGAGGAATTGTTCCCAATTTTATAAGAAAAAAGTCGACACATTGTGAGAAAAAGACTGATTTTAGTTAATTTTTTATTTTATTTTTTTGTAATCGCTTTTTAATCTTCATTATTTACTTCAAGTGATTACAGTATGTATCTATATACATATTTATATATATATATATATATTTAAATTAATTTTGGCCATTTCAATTTCTTACACACACTTGTTATTTCATATGTTGACCAGAGGGGGATCACTTTTAAAAGCGACACACAGTCAATTTGAAAAATCCCTCCTTTTTGAGACCACCCTAATTTTGATAGATGTCACCACCAGGGGTGCCAATGAGACATTCTCTATTAGATGCAATGCTTTTCCTTGTTGATGTCTCAAGAATGCTAGAAATACAACAACACACACACACACACACACATTCTTGTATTGTTGCCTTTTTGAGACCTCCAAATAATGCCTACCTCTTTACAACCACCTTTTCTAAATATATAAACATTTGTATTTGCAACATGAATAATATATAAATACTAAGCAAATATAAAAAAGTGTTTTGTGAAAAATGAGTTGGAATTTCACAAGAAAAAAGTCACAATTTCACAAGAAACACTTAGAATTTTGGCAGTATTATGATCAAGTCGTAATTTTACTCAACGCAATTCGACATTTTACAAGAAAAACTGAACATTCGTGCAATGTTATGATAAAAGTTGGAGTTTTACTCAACAGTCGCAATTTTACAAGAAAAGCTTACAATTTTTGCAATTTTATGAAAAGAGTCGCAATTTTACTCGACAAAAGTCACAATTTTATAAGAAAACTTTAAAACGTTGGCAATGTTATACTAATAATCGGAATTTTACTTGGCAAAATAATTTTACTCAAAAAATGTCACTATTTTACAAGAACAGCAAACAAATTGGCAATATTGTGATAAAAGTCAGAATTTTATCTGACAAATGTCACCATTTTGCATTAAAAAGTAATCATTTTACATACAAAAGTTATATTTTTACGAGAAAATATTGTATTATTACAGAAACAGAAAGAATATGAGAAATTGTTCCCAGTTTTATGTGAAAAAAGTCGACACATTGTGAGAAAAAGACTGCTTTTAGTTCATTTATATTCTATTTTATTTTTTGTAATTGGTTTTTTAATCTTCATTCTTTACTTCAAGTTATTACAGTTTGTCTCTATATTAATTTTTTTTAATTAATTTTGGCCAACGGGGTTTGCATTTCAATTTCTTACACACACTAGTTGGGAATAAGCGGTAGAAAATGGATGGATGGATGGGTACACACACTTGTTATTACATATGTTGGCCAGAGGGGGAGCAGTTCAAATGTTTACACACACTTGTTATTTCATATGTTGGCCGGAGGGGGAGCAGTTCAAATGTTTACACACACTTGTTATTAGGGAGCCATTACCTCCCTGCTTGGCACTCAGCATCAAGGGTTGGAATTGGGGGTTAAATCACCAAAAATGATTCCTGGGCGCGGCCACCGCTGCTGCTCACTGCTCCCCACACCTCCCAGGGGGTGAACAAGGGGATGGGTCATATGCAGAGGACAAATTTCACCACACCTAGTGTGTGTGTGACAATCATTGGTACTTTAACTTAACTTTACATATGTTGGCCAGAGGGGGAGCAGTTCAAATGTTTACACACTCTTGTTATTTTCATACGTTAACCAAAAGGGGGAGCACTTTTAAAACAGACACACAGTCAATTTGAAAAATCTCTCCTTTTTGGGACCACCCTCATTTTGATAGATTTCACCAGCAGGGGTGCAAATGAGACAATCTCTATTAGATGCAATGTTATTGGGACCATGATTTATGTCATCACTTGTTCACCGGTCCTTAAATGGAAGGTACCGTTTTTTAGAGGCAGTATAGTACTGAATATGATTCATTAGTATATATATATGTTAGTGTCTTCAACTTGTGCATTTTTCTTACTAAATCAGGGACTCGTTGAGGCGAGAACCAATTATTCATGTTTACATTGATTCTTATAGGGAACTCTGCTTCACAATACTAACTTTCAGTTGCCGATTAATGTTCAAGAACCAGTTGAACCAGTTCGTAAATCGAGGTTCCACTGCAATCTGTTCCAGGGTCAAGCTATGGCCATCATGAAACACTTTGAAGTTGTTCAGGCGATGTTTTATTAACATTTTAACATGATTTAACTGTCATACGGGTATATAGCAACCTGTTACAAAATAAAACTAACATTGTTTTGACACTATGGTTATGGATTTATATACTGACAGACTATTAGGGCCTAAAATCTATACCCAATATATGTTGCAGCCTCCCTTGTATATCACAATATATTATGTGTGTCATGATCTGTGGTCTGGATCATGGTTTTTGTTATTTTCTGTTGGTTTAAGACTCTTTTAGTTCCTGTTTACTCTCCCTTGTTTGTTTGGTCACCATGGCGACTCATTAGTTTTCCACTGTCTCATATGTTGGGGACACTAGCCTTTGCGGAGGTCATAGTTGCCTAAGTGGGGAGGTTCATGGACGTTTGTGGTGTGTTCAAGTGCACATTGTCTCAGATGACCTTAACTTTGGCATAGCGTCACTCCAGTAGATGTGAGGGGTAAACAAAAAAACAACAACATGCTCAACTTCAAACTAACTCTCAACATTGTCTTTCGTGTTTTTGTTGCTTTTTTTTTTTTTTTTTTTTTTTTAATCTCCGTGTAGCCACCTGTGTCTCCAATATGATGCTCATCCTTTCTAATCGATGGCCCCTTATTGGTTTGAGCGTTTGGTCAAATATCTCATCGCCTGGTGGCCCCCGAGGCTTCAGGATCCGAACTAATAAGAAATCTTCCACTCTCTAGGGTTGCGTGTACTGACATATCAAAAAATATATGCAGCGTTGGGAATAACGCGTTACTTTGTAACGCGTTACTGTAACGCCGTTACTTTCGGCGGTAAATAGTAATCTAACGCGTTATTTTTTTATATTATGTAACACGGTTATCGTTACATGATGCGTTACTGCGTTATTTTACGTTATTTTTTATGTAGTATCGGCTAGAAACTGAGAAGATCTGAGTGTTTTATTGGAGCGCTGCAGAAGAGGCGACAAGAGTGTGTATGTGTGTGTGTGGGAGGGGGCGTGTCCGTGTTTACTAATGCCTGGTTCACACCAACGCCGCTTGCCGCGCTTTAAAGCGGCGAGCAAAGCGCCGTCATTTTTGTCAATTTTTCCACGAATATCCCGATCTCCGAAGTAATGTTATGCTTTGATACGCTCTGATACGAATTAGTTGCCGCTTTGTTACCGTTCCTCACGATTTGATGCCGCTTTGATCCCGCTTTGATACGCTTTAAATCACGCTTTGATACATTTGATTACGCTTTATTGAACTTTATTACGCTTTGATGCGATCCTGACGCTTTAAATCAGGCTCTGACACGATTATCAAGCTCTGTTGTGCATTGTTACAACAAAAATAAGAAAAAAATGTGAAAAACTCAGTATACTAAGTTTTCCCCACATTTTTTTAGATTTATCTATTTATTTGATTTCTATTTTTGTTTTATTATATACAGGATAAAACACATAATGTAATAAAAAAGAGAAATATGATAAACAAATAAGTAAAAAAAATGTGAAAAACTCAGTATACTGTTTTCCACACATTTTTTATATTCATTTATTTTTTCAATTTCTCTTTTTTTCCCCGTTATATTATGTTTTATATCTTCATTTCTTTTATTTCTTTGTCATCTTAATAAATATCTATCTTTCATTTCTTATGCTAGTTGACAATAATAAAAGGCATTTATTTTATTTTTTATATTCATTTATTTTTTCAATTTCTCTTTTTTTTCCGTTATATTTTTTATATATATTTTTTTATATAATATATTTTTTATATATTTTTTTGCTCAATAAGTTGAAAAAGATTCTTAAATGAAGTAAATGCTAGTGCCATTATCTTGACATAATGATATGCGCTCGGCATTACATTTCTTGAAACCAGCAAACTATACTAAAAACTAGTTTATTGTTCTTAATGGAAAGGCAAAAAGGCAACGCTCAGGCAAATCATATTGTCTAAAAATGCATTTTCCCATCGATAACATGACATCATCGTGCCAAGTGCAAGGAATATATGTGTGTGTATATATATATATATATATATATATATATATATATATATATATATATATATTTGGGCTGGGAATCTTTGGGTGTCCCACGATTCGATTCAATATCGATTCTTGGGGTCACGATTCGATTCAAAATCGATTTTTTTTTTTCAATTCAACGCGATTCTCGATTAAAAAACGATATTTTCCCGATTCAAAAGGATTGTCTATTCATGGAATACATAGATTTCAGCAGGATCTACCCCAGTCTGCTGACATGCAAGCAGAGTAGTAGATTTTTGTAAAAAGCTTTTATAATTGTAAAGGACAATGTTTTATCAACTGATTACAATAATGTACATTTGTTTTAACTATTAAATGAACCAAAAATATGACTTATTTTATCGTTGTGAAAATATTGGACACAGTGTGTTGTCAAGCTTATGAGATGCGATGCAAGTGTAAGCCACTGTGACACTATTGTTCTTTTTTATAAATGTCTAATGATAATGTCAATGAGGGATCTTTAATCACTGCTATGTTGAAATTGTAACTAATATTGATACTTTTGTTGATAATATTCATTTTTGTTTCACTACTTTTGGTTTGTTGTGTGTGGTGTTTGTGTCTCCTCTCAATTGCTCTGTTTATTGCACTTCTGAGTGTTGCTGGCTCGGCTTTGCTTTTGGAATTGGATTGCATTGTTATGGTATTGTTGTGTATTGTTTTGTTGGATTGATTAATTAAAAAACTTTTTTTTTTTTAAATGTAATAAAAAAAAAAAAATTTAAATCGATTTTTTTTAAATGAGAATCGATTCTGAATCACACAATGTGAGAATTGCGATTCGAATTCGAATCGATTTTTTCCCACACCCCTAATATATATATATATATATATATATATATATATATATATATATATATATATATATATATATATATATATATATATATATATATATATATATATATTTACAGCCCGGCCCCCGGCCAATTTTTTTTTATTGTCATTTTGAAGAATTTATCTAAACTATTTCTGTTCAAAATTGTTTGAAATGTCACATGTTAAATGTTTAAATATTAACCGTCGGTTTAATTATGAGACACAATTGTGTCAAAGTCATGATTTTTTTATTTAACCCTTAAAATAAGGAATTATTACTTTAAAAAAGTAGTTTTCTACTTGTGAGTGTTGATGACACA
The DNA here is from genome assembly GCF_033978785.1 of Entelurus aequoreus. Lineage (NCBI taxonomy): Eukaryota > Metazoa > Chordata > Actinopteri > Syngnathiformes > Syngnathidae > Entelurus > Entelurus aequoreus. Next base: position 2,608,062 of record NC_084752.1, read on the forward strand.
ACAGTTGATGTTCTAGTTTCAAGCATGTTTTACTCAATATAGCTCATCAAATCTCAGCAACAAGCTGTAATATCTTACTGACATCATTTAGGACCAAAACCCTTAAAACAAGTAAAACACTCTAACATCAAATCTGCTTAGTGAGAAAAATGATCTTATCTTTTTGCAGTGTACAGCAGGGATATTTAATGAAATGGTTTTGGGGGCCACATTTCCAGAAAGCTAAGGACCTCTCCCTTCAATATTAGTCTTATATTGTGTATTCCTGAGAACCAGCGTCCTCTACAGTAGACATTTGTTTTAGGTATACTTATTTTGTCACAATTACTTCTGTTTTTAAGGACCTTCTGCAAAAAAGCTAGTCAAAGATCATCTCTATGGCAGAACTGCAGTAATTTTGTTAGAACCTGCACTGCAAAAAGTCAGTGTTCAAAAACAAGAAAAAAATATATGAAAATTAGGGGTATTTTATTTGAACTAAGCAAAATTATCTGCCAATAGAACAAGAACATTTGGCTTGTCAAGACTTTCCAAAACAAGTCAAATTAGCTAACCTCAATGAACCCAAAAATACCTTCAAATAAGTATATTCTCACTAATAACAAGTGCACTTTTCTTGGTAGAAAAAAAAAAGACCTTTTTGCTCAATATGTTGAAAAATATTCCTAAATTAAGTTATAAAAAAATGTTCATGCTTGAAGTAAGAAATTATTACTAAAGCAGTTTTATACTTGTGAGTGTTGATGACACAACAGTTGATATTCTAGTTTCAAGCATGTTTTACTCAATATAGCTCATCAAATCTCAGCAACAAGCTGTAATATCTTACTGACATCATTTAGGAGCAAAACACTTAAAACAAGTAAAACACTCTAACATAAAATCTGCTTAGTGAGAAGAATTATCTTATCAGACAGAAAATAAGCAAATATCACCCTTATTTGAGATATTTAATCTTACTTAGATTTCACTTTTCGCAGTGTTATCACTTAAATTTAGCAGGATTTTGTACAAATATCAACTTTTGACTAGAGATGTCCGATAATGGCTTTTTTGCCGATATTCCGATATGGTCCAACTCTTAATTACCGATTCCGATATCAACCGATACCGATATATACAGTCGTGCACTGCAAAAAGTCAGTGTTCAAAAACAAGGGGGAAAAAGAAAAAAAAAGAGGGGTATTTTATTTGAACTAAGCAAAATTATCTGCCAATAGAACAAGAAAATCTGGCTTGTCAAAAGTTTGGGGTCACCCAAACAATTTAGTGGAATAGCCTTCATTTCTAAGAACAAGAATAGACTGTCGAGTTTCAGATGAAAGTTCTCTTTTTCTGGCCATTTTGAGCGTTTAATTGACCCCACAAATGTGATGCTCCAGAAAGTCAATCTGCTCAAAGGAAGGTCAGTTTTGTAGCTTCTGTAACGAGCTAAAGTGTTTTCAGATGTGTGAACATGATTGCACAAGGGTTTTCTAATCATCAATTAGCCTTCTGAGCCAATGAGCAAACACATTGTACCATTAGAACACTGGAGTGATAGTTGCTGGAAATGGGCCTCTATACACCTATGTAGATATTGCACCAAAAAGCAGACATTTGCAGCTAGAATAGTCATTTACCACTTCAGCAATGTATAGAGTGTATTTCTTTCAAGTTAAGACTAGTTTAAAGTTATCTTCATTGAAAAGTACAGTGCTTTTCCTTCAAAAATAAGGACATTTACATGTGACCCCAAACTTTTGAACGGTAGTGTAGCTCATCAAATCTCAGCAACAAGCTGTAATATCTTACCGAGATCATTTAGGACCAAAACAAGTAAAACACTCTAACATAAAATCTGCTTAGTGAGAAGAATGATCTTATCAGACGGAAAATAAGCAAATATCACCCTTATTTGACATATTTCATCTTACTTACATTTCAGTTTTTGCAGTGTAAGTTAATGATTATTTGCACAAAAAAAAATTGGTTTCAAAATATCTTGTCTTTGCAGTCTATTCAATTGAGTTGAAAAGGCTTTGCAAATCATTGCATTCTGTTTTTATTTACCATTTACACGACGAGCCAACTTCACTGGTTTAGGGTGTTCTACATCCACGGTGGCCACGCACAAAGGTAAAAATGCAGATGACGACCGCATCGCTTTCACGCAGGCTGGCAGCTACCTCGCGCTCATTAAAATTGTCCATATTCAACATTGGCACCGAGGCAAGATGATTATGTTTGTATTGTAAATACAACGGCAAGCAAACGAGCGAGCGGCGAATATGAATTGGCTGCAACCGGATACTTGTGACTGGGGGGCAAATGGATCTAATGGTACTCTTAATGCTGGCCTTGAATAATGAGGCCTTTGTCTAATAAAAGTGGAAAGCCTCCAAATACCTACAGGGACCTGGCTAGTTAGAGCAATAACAGTCTATCAAAAGCGAAAGCAAAGTCATTACTTAGAGGCTAATAAATACAAGCTCCATGCTGCAGGGGGGCTGGGAAGAGATGAGGACGGGCAGGGACGGGGAGGGAAAAAAAAAAACAGGGAGGATTATTAATACCTTTTTCTTTTCTGCAAGCAGACAATGCACGCTAAATGTGAATAAAAGAAACATTTGACTGCCTTTGGGGAAGCTCGAGCAGACCTTGATCGCCGTGCAGGTGACAGGCGCCACCAAAAAAAAAAAAAGAGGAGTTTGGAAGAGTCTTTCACGCGGGCACCCTCGATAATTGCTTTGCCAAAAGTTGAAAATGAAGTCGGCGCTATGCAAGGCCCCCCCCAAACAAAGAGCACAATCAGCGGCACTGTGAGCGCCGCCGCGCCGGCCAAGGGCAAACACACGCTGTCCCTTAGTCAACGCTCAGGGATGAAAAAATAACATACTTTTTCAAATGTGTTTTATATTTAGTTTGTAAAAAAAAGCAATCTGGGAGGGTGGCCTTAAAGGCCTACTGAAATGATTTTTTTTTATTTAAACGGGAATAGCAGATCCATTCTATGTGTCATACTTGATCATTTCGCGATATTGCCATATTTTTGCTGAAAGGATTTAGTAGAGAAAATCGACGATAAAGTTCGCAACTTTTGCTCGCTGATAAAAAAAAAGCCTTGCCTGTAGCGGAAGTAGCGTGACGTCACAGGAGCTAGTATTCCTCACAATTCCCCGTTGTTTACAATGGAGCGGGAGAGATTCGGACCGAGAAAGTGATGATTACCCCATTAATTTGAGCGAGGATGAAAGATTCGTAGATGAGGAACGTGAGAGTGAAGGACTAGAGAGGCAGTGCAGGGTGTATCTTTTTTCGCTCTGACCGTAACTTAGGTACAAGCTGGCTCATTGGATTCCACACTCTCTCCTTTTTCTATTGTAGATCACAGATTTGTATTTTAAACCACCTGGGATACTATATCCTCTTGAAAATGAGAGTCCAGAACGCGAAATGGACATTCAGTGCCTTTTATCTCCACGACAATACATCGGCGAAATGCTTTAGCTACGAGCTAACGTGATAGCATCGTGCTTTAACTGCATATAGAAACAAAAGAAATAAACCCCTGACTGGAAGGATAGATAGAAAATCAACAATACTATTAAACCGTGGACATGTAAATACACGGTTAATGCTTTCCAGGCTGGCGAAGGTTAACAATGCTGTGCTAACGACGCCATTGAAGCTAACTTAGCAACCGGACCGCACAGAGCTATGCTAAAAACATTAGCTCTCCACCTACGCCAGCCAGCCCTCATCTGCTCATCAACACGCGTGCTCACCTGCGTTCCAGCGATCGGCAGAAGGACGAAGGACTTCACCCGATGCGTTTGGCGGCCCGGAGACGTAGGAAGTCAAGGTGAAGTCGACGGCTAGCGCTCCAACAAAGTCCTCCTGGTTGTGTTGCTGTAGTCCGCTGCTAATACACTGATCCCACCTACAACTGTCTTCTTTGCAGCCTTCATTGTTCATTAAAAAAATTGCAAAAGATGTCCAGAATACTGTGGAATTATGAAATGAAAACAGAGCTTTTTGTATAGGATTCTACGGGGTACCATAACTTCCGTTACTCGGACTTCGTCACGTGCATACGTCATCATACCGCGATGTTTCAGCCGGATATTTCCCGGGAATTTTAAAATGTCACTTTATAAGTTAACCCGGCCGTATTGGCCTGTGTTGCAATGTTAAGATTTCATCATTGATATATAAACTATCAGACTGCGTGGTCGCTAGTAGTGGCTTTCAGTAGGCCTTTAACGGGTCAAGCACATTCTGGTTGTCACACTCTTTCCTTCCTGGAGGGAGTGCATACAGCAGGGATATTTAATTAAATGGTTTTGGGGGCCACATTTCCAGCAAGCTAAGGACCTCTCCCTTCAATATTAGTCTTCCTGAGAACCACACTGCAAAAAGTGAAATCTAAGTAAGATGAAATATCTCAAATAAGGGTGATATTTGTTTAATTTCTGTCTAATAAGATCATTCTTCTCACTAAGCAGATTTTATGTTAGTCCTTTACTTGTTTTAAAGACCTACTGATATGAAATGTTCTTATTTAAACGGGGATAGCAGATCCATTCTATGTGTCATACTTGATCATTTCGCGATATTGCCATATTTTTGCTGAAAGGATTTAGTAAAGAACATCAACGATAAAGTTTGCAACTTTTGGTCGCTGACAAAAAAGCCTTGCCTGTACCGGAAGTAGCGTGACGTCACAGGTTGTGGAGCTCCTCACATTTCCCCATTGTTTACACCAGCAGCGAGAGAGATTCGGACCGAGAAAGCGACAATTTCCCCATTAATTTGAGCGAGGATGAAAGATTCGTGGATGAGGAAAGTGAGAGTGAAGGAGTAGAGGGCAGTGGAAGCGGTTCAGATAGGGAAGATGCTGTGAGAGGCGGGTGTGACCTGATATTCAGCTGGGAATGACTAAAACAGTAAATAAACACAAGACATATATATACTCTATTAGCCACAACACAACCAGGCTTATATTTAATATGCCACCAATTAATCCCGCATAACAAACACCTCCCCCCTCCCGTCCAAATAACCCGCCAATACAAATCAAACACCCGCACAACACACTCAATCCCACAGCCCAAAGTACTGTTCACCTCCCCGAAGTTCATACAGCACATATATTTCCCCAAAGTTGCGTACGTGACATGCACATAGCGGCACGCACGTACGGGCAAGCGATCAAATGTTTGGCTGCGTACTCACGGTAGCGCGTATCCAACTCAAAGTCCTCCTGGTAAGAGTCTCTGTTGTCCCAGTTCCCCACAGGCCAATGGTAAAGCTTGACTGTCATCGTTCGGGAATGTAAACAATGAAACACCGGCTACGACGTAGCCGCTACGTGTTTGTGTTGCTGCAGCCGTCCGCTAATACACCGCTTCCCACCTACAGCTTTCATCTTTGCTGTCTCCATTGTTCATTAAAGGCCTACTGAAATGATTTTTTTTAATTTAAACGGGAATAGCAGATCCATTCTATGTGGATCTTGATCATTTCGCGTTATTGCCATATTTTTGCTGAAAGGATTTAGTAGAGAACATCGACGATAAAGTTCGCAACTTTTGGTCGCTGATAAAAAAAAGCCTTGCCTGTACCGGAAGTAGCGTGACGTCACAGGCTGAAAGGCTCCTCACATTTCCCCATTGTTTACACCAGCAGCGAGAGCGATTCGGACCGAGAAAGCGACGATTACCCCATTCATTTGAGCCAGGATGAAAGATTTGTGGATGAGGAACGTGAGAGTGAAGGACTAGAGTGCAGTGCAGGACGCATCTTTTTTCGCTCTGACCGTAACTTAGGTACAAGCTGACTCATTGGATTCCACACTCTTTTCTTTTTGTATTGTGGATCACGGATTTGTATTTTAAACCACCTCGGATACTATATCCTCTTGAAAATGAGAGTCGAGAACGCAAAATGGACATTCACAGTGACTTTTATCTCCACGACAATACATCGGCGAAGCACTTTAGCTACGGAGCTAAGGTGATAGCATCGGGCTTAACTGCAGATAGAAACAAAAGAAATAAACCCCTGACTGGAAGGATAGACAGAAAATCAACAATACTATTAAACCATGGACATGTAACTACACGGTTAATGCTTTCCAGCCTGGCGAAGCTTAACAATGCTGTTGCTAACGACGCCATTGAAGCTAACTTAGCAACGGGACCTCACAGAGCTATGCTAAAAACATTAGCTATCCACCTACGCCAGCCCTCATCTGCTCATCAACACCCGTGCTCACCTGCGTTCCAGCGATCGACGGCGCGACGAAGGACTTCACCCCGTGCGGTCGGCGGCTAGCGTCGGATAGCGCGTCTGCTATCCAAGTCAAAGTCCTCCTGTTTGTGTTGCTGCAGCCAGCCGCTAATACACCGATCCCACCTACAACTTTCTTCTTTGCAGTCTTCATTGTTCATTAAACAAATTGCAAAAGATTCACCAACACAGATGTCCAGAATACTGTGGAATTTTGAGATGAAAACAGAGCTTTTTGTATTGGATTCAATGGTGTCCGAATACTTCCGTATCAACCAGTGACGTCACGCGCATACGTCATCATACATAGACGTTTTCAAGCGGAAGTTTAGCGGGAAATGTAAAATGTCACTTTATAAGTTAACCCGGCCGTATTGGCATGTGTTTCAATGTTAAGATTTCATCATTGATGTATAAACTATCAGACTGCGTGGTCGCTAGTAGTGGCTTTCAGTAGGCCTTTAAGAAACCGACGGACCCCGGTGTAGGTTTCCACACCAACTTCGGAGTACGCAGTCAGCACAGTGACATGCTCCCATCCAACACAAAACCGCTGATTATCTTTCATAGTCAAATGAGGGCTCTGAACGCTTTTACAGATGTTGAGGTTATGGGACCAAGTGGTTTTCAGGCATGAAAATAGAGGGACAAGGAAGGAGGAGGAGGAACATTGTCCTTCCTTGGGGGGGTCTAGAATTCCTGACTTGCCATGAAAAACAGAATTCCTCCACAAACTGCTCGTGTTTTCACTCCCAACTCCTCCGGGGCGCCGTCGCAGCAGCACAAGACCGTCACACCGCACTCCGTTTCCATCAACGGCTAACTTTCCCACTCGGCCAGTCAAAGTCAGGAGGAGCTTCCACCACAGGGGATGGGCGGCCATGTCAACCTCTTTAGCCCCCAATCGCACCGCCGTCCCCCTCAAAACAGGCCCGTCTCTCTCTCTCTCTCTCTGGGTCTTCATATTAAGTTGCCAGGGTAGAAGGAATCTAATAACTGTGACAGTGGGGCTTTTTTTGGCATTGTTCCTGAAGCTGCACAGAGTCTGCTGGCTGTAATGAAAGGTTAAATGAAAAAGGACAAAGTGACAGGAGGTACAATAAAGAAACAAGCAGGAGGACAAGAGTTTGTGTGTCTGCGTGGTTGTGTAAGTGTGTGTGTAAGTGTGTGTGTCACCACACCTCCACCTCTTTCTCACTAGAATTTAGCAGGATTTTGTACAAATATCAACTTTTGACAAGAGATGTCCGATAATGGCTTTTTTGCCGATATTCCGATATTGTCCAACTCTTAATTACCGATTCCGATATCAACCGATACCGATATATACAGTCGTGCACTGCAAAAAGTCAGTGTTCAAAAACAATTTTAAAAAATATTTTATTTGAACTAAGCAAAATTATCTGCCAATATAACAAGAAAATTTGGCTATTCTAGTTTCAAGCATGTTTTACTCAATATAGCTCATCAAATCTCAGCAACAAGCTGTAATATCTTACTGACATCATTTAGGACCAAAACACTTAAAACAAGTAAAACACTCTTAACATAAAATCTGCTTAGTGAGAAGAATTATCTTATCAGACAGAAAATAAGCAAATATCACCCTTATTTGAGATATTTCATCTTACTTACATTTCAGTTTTCGCAGTGTTCTCACTAGAATTTTGCAGTATTTTGTACAAATATCAACTTTTGACTAGAGATGTCCGATAATGGCTTTTTTGCCGATATTCCGATATTGTCCAACTCTTAATTACCGATTCCGATATCAACCGATACCGATATATACAGTGGTGGAATGAACACATTATTATGCCTAATTTTGTTGTGATGCCCCGCTGGATGCATTAAACAATGTAGTTGAGGTGTGGGGGTGGGGGTGTATATTGAAGCGTCCCGGAAGAGTTAGTGCTGCAAGGGGTTCTGGGTATTTGTTCTGTTGTGTTTATGTTGTGTTACGGTGTGGATGTTCTCCCGAAATGTGTTTGTCATTCTTGTTTGGTGTGGGTTCACAGTGTGGCGCATATTTGTAACAGTGTTAAACGTGTTTATACGGCCACCCTCAGTGTGACCTGTATGGCTGTTGACCAAGTATGCCTTGCATTCACTTGTGTGTGTGAAAAGCCGTAGATATTATGTGACTGGGCCGGCACGCAAAGGCAGTGCCTTTAAGGTTTATTGGCGCTCTGTACTTCTCCCTACGTCCGTGTACACAGCGGCGTTTTAATAAGTCATAAATTGTACTTTTTAAAACCGATACCGGTAATTTCCGATATTACATTTTAAAGCATTTATCGGCCGATAACAAGTTGAAAATTATATTTTAAGGCTTAGATATGCATATTTCTGACCAATAAGAGGCCATAGTCTAAGGCGGAATCGAGATTGGATGTTTAAAGACATCTATTTTGAAAAATTGTGATAGACTGGTGAGAGATTATACCTTCATAAAGACACTTTTATAAAATGAACCCTCAAAAGATGGTCTTTTTCTACTTACATCATTTAAAAAATACCAACTAAAATTTAAAAAAATATATACAAACAGAATAAAATAGCATAGAAATGGGTGAAATAAAATGTTTTTCTATATTCCTATTTATTGTATTTAAAAAAAAAAAATTATCGTAGTATAAAAAAAGTAGTTTTTTATATTTTCTATATTAAAAAAAATTTAAAAATTGTGTAAAACTTGTTGATAAGAAAACTACTGCATATACAGTCTATTTATAAGGGCTGTCAAAAATATTGTGTGAACCCATGTGATTGATCACAAAAAAATATTGCAATAATCATTATTAAGCAAAGATGAATCACATCATTTATTTTGAGCGCACAAGCCTTTACCTTAACCGTGGATGGTTACCAGAAAGGAGGGTTGTTATAAAGTCAGTGAACAAAGATGAGTGACTCTGACTCGTGTAATTGCTGGAAAATGTTTACTTCAAAATAAACCCTGATGGGACTTTGGATAAAACTGTTACCAAGTTTTGAGCAAATGAATGACTATAAAAACATTTTTCAAATGTTCCTGTATGACATTCGGACAATGAAATTGCATTTGTGTCCAACTATCGGGCTCACTTTTTGAGTTAATTGAAATTATGCCAGCGAATAATACCCTGTGATTAATCATGATTAACCCAAGTTCAAAGTGTGATTAATAGGATTTAAAAATATCTTTTGACAGCACTAAATTCCATATTTGTATATTGTCATTAGTAGAAAAGGGCCTCTATTTCTATCTTTTGTGATTATTGATTTTTCTAAAAACACATGTACCTGGTTATGATAAAAAAATAAGTTATGTAATTATTTTTTTTTTGTAATGGAAAACTAATTATTTTATCATTTATTATTAAATGCACACAAAGTACGGAAAACAATTGTCAACGATGGGAGACCAGGCTTTCTGCTCCGCCGCTCCCAGTCTGTGGAACGCTCTCCCTGACCACCTGAGAGCACCACAGACTGTGGATGCTTTTAGAAAAGGCTTAAAAACTGTCTTTTATATATATATATATATATATATATATATATATATATATATATATATATATATATATATATATATATATATATATATATATATATATATATATATATATATATATGCATATTAGTTTTAGCTATTTGGCTGTTCTAGTTTTTATTTTTATTTATTTTTTATTTAAAAAAATACAAAATAAATACTGTAGCACTTTGAGGTTGTTTACTCAATGTGAAGTGCTTTTTACAAATACAATCTATTATTATTATTATTATTAATAGGATTTTTTTTTTTAAATATCTTTTGACAGCACTAAATTCCATATTTGTATATTGTCATTAGTAGAAAAGGGCCTCTATTTCTATCTTTTGTGATTATTGATTTTTCTAAAAACACATGTACCTGGTTATGATAAAAAAATAAGTTATGTAATTATTTATTTTTTTGTAATGGAAATCTAATTATTTGATCATTTATTATTAAATGCACACAAAGTACGGAAAACAATTGTCAACGATGGGAGACCAGGCTTTCTGCTCCGCCGCTCCCAGTCTGTGGAACGCTCTCCCTGACCACCTGAGGGCACCACAGACTGTGCATGCTTTTAAAAAAGGCTTAAAAACGGTCTTTTATATATATATATATATATATATATATATATATATATATATATATATATATATATATATATATATATATATATATATAAAAAATAAATAAAAATAAAAACTAGAACAGCCAAATAGCTAAAACTAATATGCATATATATATATATATATATATATATATATATATATATATATATATATATATATATATATATATATATATATATATATATACATATATATATATATATATATATATATATATATATATATATATATATATATATATATATGTATATATATATATATATATATATATATATATATATATATATATATATATATATATATATGCATATTAGTTTTAGCTATTTGGCTCTTTACTCAATGTAAAGTGCTTTTTACAAATACAATCTATTATTATTATTAATAGGAATTTTTTTTTTAAATATCTTTTGACAGCACTAAATTCCATATTTTTATATTGTCATTAGTAGAAAAGTGCCTCTATTTCTATCTTTTGTGATTATTGATTTTTCTAAAAACACATGTATGTAATGTTTTGTTTTTTTGTCATGGAAAACTAATTATTTTATCATTTATTATTAAATGCACACAAAGTACGGAAAACAATTGTCAACGATGCTCCGCCGCTCCCAGTCTGTGGAACGCTCCCCCTGACCACCTGAGGGCACCACAGACTGTGGATGCTTTTAAAAAAGGCTTAAAAACCCTTCTTTTTAAAAAAGCCTCTTTTTAGATATATGCATACTAGTTCTAGCTATTAAGCTGTTCTAGTTTTTATTTGTATTTATTTTTTATTATCTTTTTATTATTTTTATAATACACTTTAGCACTTTGAAGTTGTTTGCTCAATGTAAAGTGTTTTTACAAATAAAATCTATTATTATTATTATTGTCAAGTTTTTTGATTGTAATTTCCGCCTGCCCAAACAAAGGAGTGTTTATGTTTCCATTGCTTGAGTTAGTTGGTTAAGTTAGTTAAAGAATTAACCAGAGTGGAAGGAAAGGAAGAACAACTTTTTTGGGGGGATTGTCTCTACCGGCGTTTAATATGTTTTGTGTTAAAATATATACAAACAAAAAACATATTAATAAGTGCACTTGGAGCCTGTCTCCTGGTATCTCATCCACTCTTTTGACACTTGCTGGATAGAATGGCAGCATTGAACATCAAGTAGTGCAATGTCAACTCCTACGAGAACAGTTACTAATATACCTTTAGGTCATCATGCGGCAAAGTGGCAGGAGGTGCGCGGCCGAGGGTGACGGGGCGGATGGGGGCGGAGCTTGTATCGGACGCATGTTTGGTCTTGTGCCTGTGCTTTGGTGGAATGCAGAGTCACATGAAAGAGGCCCTATTTCTCTCTCGCGCTCGCTTGCTCTCTGAGACGTGTCTCTTGTGTCCGTCTCAAAAGCGCCACTGTCCCCCCGGCCGACACGCTACCTGTCAGCAGAATTCCCCTGCAAACTCTAAAAACATCACCGACCCTCAACACCACACCCAAGCCAGCAGCCCACAGCAGGGAAAACCTTGTCCTGCAGGTCACTATTGCACGTCTAAATAGTGAATGTTGCTCAATATATTGCTTTCATTTTCACTTTTCTACAGGGGGCCGGAAAAGGTTACAACAAATGCAGACGCCACAACACAACAACATAAAGCCACAACACAACAACATAAAGCCACAACACAACAACATAAAGCCACAAGACAACAACATAAAGCCACAACACAACAACATAAAGCCACAACACAACAACATAAAGCCACAAGACAACAACATAAAGCCACAACACAACAACATAAAGCCACAACACAACAACATAAAGCCACAACACAACAACATAAAGCCACAAGACAACAACATAAAGCCACAAGACAACAACATAAAGCCACAACACAACAACATAAAGCCACAAGACAACAACATAAAGCCACAACACAACAACATAAAGCCACAAGACAACAACATAAAGCCACAACACAACAACATAAAGCCCCAAGACAACAACATAAAGCCACAACACAACAACATAAAGCCACAAGACAACAACATAAAGCCACAAGACAACAACATAAAGCCACAACACAACAACATAAAGCCACAAGACAACAACATAAAGCCACAACACAACAACATAAAGCCACAAGACAACAACATAAAGCCACAACACAAAAACATAAAGCCACAACACAACAACATAAAGCCACAAGACAACAACATAAAGCCACAACACAACAACATAAAGCCACAAGACAACAACATAAAGCCACAAGACAACAACATAAAGCCACAACACAACAACATAAAGCCACAAGACAACAACATAAAGCCACAACACAACAACATAAAGCCACAAGACAACAACATAAAGCCACAAGACAACAACATAAAGCCACAACACAACAACATAAAGCCACAAGACAACAACATAAAGCCACAAGACAACAACATAAAGCCACAACACAACAACATAAAGCCACAAGACAACAACATAAAGCCACAACACAAAAACATAAAGCCACAACACAACAACATAAAGCCACAAGACAACAACATAAAGCCACAACACAACAACATAAAGCCACAAGACAACAACATAAAGCCACAAGACAACAACATAAAGCCACAACACAACAACATAAAGCCACAAGACAACAACATAAAGCCACAACACAACAACATAAAGCCACAAGACAACAACATAAAGCCACAAGACAACAACATAAAGCCACAACACAACAACATAAAGCCACAAGACAACAACATAAAGCCACAACACAACAACATAAAGCCACAAGACAACAACATAAAGCCACAAGACAACAACATAAAGCCACAAGACAACAACATAAAGCCACAACACAACAACATAAAGCCACAACACAACAACATAAAGCCACAAGACAACAACATAAAGCCACAACACAACAACATAAAGCCCCAAGACAACAACATAAAGCCACAACACAACAACATAAAGCCACAAGACAACAACATAAAGCCACAACACAACAACATAAAGCCACAAGACAACAACATAAAGCCACAACACAACAACATAAAGCCACAAGACAACAACATAAAGCCACAACACAACAACATAAAGCCACAACACAACAACATAAAGCCACAAGACAACAACATAAAGCCACAACACAACAACATAAAGCCACAAGACAACAACATAAAGCCACAAGACAACAACATAAAGCCACAACACAACAACATAAAGCCACAAGACAACAACATAAAGCCACAAGACAACAACATAAAGCCACAACACAACAACATAAAGCCACAAGACAACAACATAAAGCCACAAGACAACAACATAAAGCCACAAAATAACAACATAAAGCCACAAGACAACAACATAAAGCCACAAGACAACAACATAAAGCCACAAGACAACAACATAAAGCCACAAGACAACAACATAAAGCCACAACACAACAGCTTTACGCCACAACACAACAACTTTACGCCACAACAAATGTTAATGCCAAATGACTTACAGTCCCAAAACAATTGCAAATGTCACAACAAATGCAAACGCCACAACACAACACAACAACATAAAGCCACAACACAACACAACAACATAAAGCCACAACACAACACAACAACATAAAGCCACAACACAACAGCTTTACACAACAACTTTACCCCACAACACAACAACTTTACGCCACAACAAATGTTAATGCCAAATGACTTACTGTCCCAAAACAATTGCAAATGTCACAACACATCAACACGCCGACTTTACGCCACAATACAACAACAAACAGCCACAACACAACAACTTTACCCCACAACACAAACAACAACTTTACCCCACAACACAACAGTACGCCACAACACGACAACATTAAACCACAACACAACTTTAAGCCACAACACAACAACATTGAGCCACAACACAACAACTTTAAGCCACAACACAACAACTTTAAGCCACAACATAACAACATTGAGCCACAACACAACAACATTGAGCCACAACACAACAACTTTAAGCCACAGCACAACAACATTGAGCCACAACACAACTACTTTAAGCCACAACACAACAACATTGAGCCACAACACAACAACTTCAAGCCACAACACAACAACATTAAGCCACAACACAACAACTTTAAGCCACAACACAACAACATTGAGCCACAACACAACAACATTGAGCCACAACACAACAACTTTAAGCCACAACACAACAACATTGAGCCACAACACAACAGCTTTACGCCACAACACAACAACTTTACGCCACAACAAATGATAATGCCAAATTACTTACAGTCCCAAAACAATTGCAAATGTCACAACAAATGCAAACGCCACAACACAACACAACAACATAAAGCCACAACACAACAGCTTTACGCAACAACTTTACCCCACAGCACAACAACTTTACGCCACAACAAATGATAATGCCAAATGACTTACAGTCCCAAAACAATTGCAAATGTCACAACAAATGCAAACGCCACAACACAACAACACACCGACTTTACGCCACAACACAACAACAAACAGCCACAACACAACAACTTTACCCCACAACACAAACAACAACTTTACCCCACAACACAACTGTACGCCACAACACAACAACATTAAGCCACAACACAACAACTTTAAGCCACAACACAACAACATTGAGCCACAACACAACAACTTTAAGCCACAACACAACAACATTGAGCCACAACACAACAACTTTACAACACAAAACAACAACTTAACACCACAAAACAAACACCAAACAGCCACAACACAACAACTTTAACCCACTACACAAACAATAACTTTACCCCACAACACAAAACCACAACACAACTGTACGCCACAACACAACAACATTAAGCCACAAAACAACAACTTTACGCCACAACACAACAACATTGAGCCACAACACTACAACTTTAAGCCACAACACAACAACTTTAAGCCACA
The DNA here is from genome assembly GCF_033978785.1 of Entelurus aequoreus. Taxonomy (NCBI): domain Eukaryota; kingdom Metazoa; phylum Chordata; class Actinopteri; order Syngnathiformes; family Syngnathidae; genus Entelurus; species Entelurus aequoreus. The sequence goes on from NC_084752.1 coordinate 2,623,430, forward strand.
ACACAACAACTTTAAGCCACAGCACAACATTGAGCCACAACACAACAACTTTAAGCCACAACACAACAACTTTAAGCCACAACACAACAAAATTGAACCACAACACACCAACATTGAGCCACAACACAACAACTTTACGCCACAAAACAACAACTTAACACCACAAAACAACAACAAACAGCCACAACACAACAACTTTACGCCACAAAACAACAACTTAACACCACAAAACAACAACTTAACACCACAAAACAACAACAAACAACACAAAAGCACAACACAACAACTTTACACCAGCTCAGTGGTGTCGTGGTTAGAGTGTCCGCCCTGACACTGTGAGGTCGTGAGTTCAAACCTCTACCAAAGTAGTTGGTAGTTTCCTCTGCTTCTGTTCTGCTAGCCATTCTGTAGTCATACAAGAATGTAGCTTATAGTTTGAATTAGCATGCTGACTGACTGTTCATGTATTCATCCAGTCCAGGGGTCGGAGCCGCATGCGGCTCTTTAGCGCCGCCCTAGTGGCTCTCTGGCGCTTTTTAAAAAATGTATGAAAAATGGAAAAAGATGAGGGAAAAAAAAAAAGTTTTTGTTTTAATATGGTTTCTGTAGGAGGACAAACATGACACAAACCTCCCTAATTGTTATAAATCACACTGTTTATATTAAACATGCTTCACTGATTTGAGTATTTGGCGAGCGCCGTTTTGTCCTACTAATTTTGCCGGTCCTTGAACTCACCGTGGTTTGTTTACAAGTATAACTTTCTCCGACTTTCTAGGACGTGTTTTATGCCACTTTTTCTGCCTCATTTTGTCCACCACACTTTTAACGTTGTGCATGAATGCACAAAGGTGAGTTTTGTTGATGTTATTGACTTGTGTGGAGTGCTAATCAGACATATTTGGTCACTGCATGACTGCAAGCTAATCGATGCTAACATGCTATTTAGGCTAGCTATATGTACATATTGCATCATTGTGCCTCATTTGTAGCTATATTTGAGCTCATTTAGTTTCCTTTAAGTAGTCTTAATTCAATTTATATCTCATGACACACTATCTGTATGTAATATGGCTTTTAATTTTTTGCGGCTCCAGACAGATTTGTTTTTGTATTTTTGGTCCAATATGGCTCTTCCAACATTTTGGGTTGCCGACCCCTGATCTAGCCTATTTCTATTCATTTGTCCATCACTCAAATATTTTTAAAGACTACTCCAATTGTTTAGCTGACTATTATACTACTATATCTGTGTGTGGCATTGCATTAGTGTTTGACAAGAATAAATCAATACAAAGAGAATAATGCCACGTACACCATCTGATGTGCGGAGACATTTCACCCCAACCAATGTAGGCAGAAAGGCGGTGTACGTTTGCAAATAGTGTGCAAAGAGCTACGTCAAACATGCCACAAAGATGCAGCAGCATATAGACAAGTGCCCAATAATATATCGTTATTGTAATTCCCCATTCATTCCCATATATTCCCATTCATTCCCATATATTCCCATTCATTCCCATATATTCCCATTCATTCCCATGAACGGTGTCCAACTTTGAATAATCAAAAAATGGTCAATATTTCCTAGGGGTGTAACGGTACGTGTATTTGTATTGAACCGTTTCGGTACGGGGGTTCCGGTTCGGTTCGGAGGTGTACCGAACAAGTTTCCACGCGGACATATTAAGTAGCGTAACGCACGTTAGCTGCTAGCATGGCGCTAACGGACTAGGATAGACTGACCATACATCCTCTTTTCACCGGACATGTCCTCTTTTGCGGAGCTGTCAGGGCGGAGTTTCTTAAATGCCTCAAATGTCCGGCATTTTGAGTTAGGGTTGCGTGTATTTTCAATGTATGTTCAGGGTTAAGAAGGGGTTAAAAACAAAACAAATTGTGAGGGAGGGGCAGAGACAGAGAGAGACAGTTATGATAAACGCGCATGCGTCGCCAGGCTCTGCTTTTTATCCATAGATTTATCACATTTAATTTGTTATTATCTATAGCAGGGGTGTCAAAAGTGTGCCCCGGAGGCCATTTGCGGCCCACAGCTAATGTTTTAAAGGCCCACGGCACATTCTAAAAAATACTATTAAAATAAACAAAAACATAACAAAAGTGAAATAAAAAAGCTTAAAGGTTAAATGTCATTTAGAAAAAGTTGCAATGTTGACTAATAAAACAAAGCTGTTTTTTTTTTCTTTTAAACTGTCATTGCTCAAAACATAATATTGAATCAAAATCAATGTTATTATGAATTATTGACCTATCCAAGGTTCCCATTACTTCACATCAAATATTACACTAACAAAAATATTTTTGGTGGAAGATTTTGCAAATTTGGTAAATAAATAAGCCAAAAATGTATATTTTGTTGTTTTCTTACTGTACCGAAAATGAACCGAACCGTGACCTCTAAACCGAGGTACGTACCGAACCGAAATTTTTGTGTACTGTTACACCCCTATGTGTTTCCCATAAACTGCCAAGATACCTGTGGCGGTGGGGCGTGGCTATGGGCGGGGTCACCATGACATCATCAAGTAATTTGCATAATTTACTACAATGATATGATTTTCTCTAAAAAGGCTCAAAAAATGTATACTTACAAATGAATAATAACAGTTTTGTTTTAAACGTCCATCCATCCATCCATTTTACAATATAATTACAACACTTTATGTACATATTTATATACAGATTTGAACAATAAGTTATTCACTGAAATATATTTATTAATTGTGGTTCTTACAAAAAATATATCTTATAAAATATAAAAGCTAAAATGTCTCTTAAAGCTCTGCCCCTTTAATTAGTGCATACTAAATAATTAAACTTTAGCCTACTACTACAACCATATTATTTACTAGCAACATAAAGTGAAACAGAGGCAGAGGTGTCCTGCCACAGTCAGTAAGAAATAAACAGAAAACAGTAGTGGTCAAATACAAATAAGGCAACAAGAGAAGTATCCTACACTTCTCTTTTGTAAAGTAAATCTGAACAGCCTATATGGGCATCTACATCTACTATATGATTTGCCTGAGAAGCTGGACAGGACAAAAAAATAAAATAAAATCTATTTGTGACGGACGTAATTCTTTCGTGGCGGGCCGCCACAAATAAATGAATGTGTGGGAAACACTGCCCCTAGTAATTCCCCATTAATTCCCATATATTCCCATTAATTCCCATGGACGGTGTCCAACTTTGAATAATCGAAAAATGGTAAACATTTCCAGACTTCCCGAGCTTAACTTCCCGTGGTAAATTTCCGGAAAGTTTCCCGGAAATTTACCGAAAAATTTCCACCCCAACCACAATCCGTATATGTGTGCAAGATGGGAAGGGGTGTGTAATATTTCCCTAAAAAATGTGAAGCAGAGTCTATGCCAGACCTGGGCAAATGAAGGCCCGGGGGCCACTTGCGGCCCGTTAAGCTTTTCAATCTGGCCCGCCGGACATTCCCAAATAAATTTTTTTAGATCTTTAAGATGTAAAGTGTAGCTGCCATTATGATGTGCACTCATGTTTTCTAATGACTTAGTATAGTCTTCAACTATACTAAGTATTTCAATGCTTGGAATCTGCACTTCTGCATGATTTACCAGTTACTATGGTAATCTAATTAGTTACTATGGTCATCTAATTAGTTACTATGGTAATCTAGGTCACAGCAGCTCAGACGAGGCACCAAGCAGTGTGGGCGGGAAGCGTTTCCACAGACGCGGAATGAGATTTTCACAACAAAGTACCAAAGTTTAGTGATATATCAGATATATCAGATTGTAGGTGGGTTTATTTTGTACCCTTCGCGTTCATATTTCACTGTTTGTTGCATTTTTGTCGCGTTTCACTCGATTGTAAAATATGTCGATTGAAAGGTGGTGTGACATTCATATTTTGTCAATATTCAGTGTTTTATCCTTCATAGAAAAATGTACAATTCCATTACGTTTTTTAAGGCGGTCTGTCATAACGTCTTTAGCATTCAATCAGACATTATTGTGAGGTTTTGTATTAGTATTCCTAAAAATAGATATACCGGCCCCCAGACACATTGTTTTCTCTAAATGTGGCCCCCGAGTCCAAATAATTGCCCAGGCCTGGTCTATGCCTAATATTAGTCACATCTGCACAGTGGTTTTGTTTACTGTGTGTAGACTTTTAACGGTGTGAAAATGTCAAATTTAGTGTGTAAGCAATTGGAAAAAACTGCAACGGTAAAACAAATGATTGAAAGTAAGGAATTTCCCTTTTTAAAAACGGGTCTGAATGTGTCAAAAGCTAACACAACCGTGACTAATACACAGGAAGCGTCAACAAGCTGTCGAGGGCGTACACAAACGCAAACATGTCTTCCCTGATCTGAAGTGGAATCCAATTGTGAATCACTAAATCTGCCTTTAATTCAGTCCAAGAAAGAAAGAAAAAGTATTCCAAGCGAGGCTGCAGGAGTATTCAAGGTGAAGCCATTGTGAGGAGAATGTTGTCAAGAATGTGTTTCTCAGCGTGTTAAAATGATGAACTCTTCAGGTGGCCACGGGTTGTCAAATCCTTCCTGGTTTGAAATCAGATTAATCGCACTTGAACTGTGGTTCATCTTTCAATAATATTTGCTTGCATTATTAAAAAAACATTTTTAAAAGACATAAATGCCCTTTTAATAAATGAATATACATACACTGCAAAAAGTCTGTGTTCAAAAACAAGGGAAAAAAATACAAAAATGAGGGGTGTTTTATTTGAAATAAGCAAAATTATCTGCCAATAGAACAAGAAAATGTGGCTTGTCAAGACTTTCCAAAACAAGTAAAATTAGCTAACCTCAATGAACCCCAAAATACCTTAAAATAAGTATATTCTCACTAATAACAAGTGTACTACTATATGAGTAAGTATGTTCTATTGTTTCATTGAAAATAAAACAGCAAAGTCCATTTGGCTGTCATCTGTTTTAATTATGAGACACAATTGTGTCAAAGTCATGATTTTTGTATTTCATGCTTGAAATAAGAAATGATTACTTTAAAAAAGTAGTTTTATACTTGTGAGTGTTGATGACACAGCTTTGCAACAGTTGATATTCTAGTTTCAAGCATGTTTTACTCAATATACACTACCGTTCAAAAGTTTGGGGTCACCCAAACAATTTAGTGGAATAGCCTTCATTTCTAAGAACAAGAATAGACTGTCGAGTTTCAGATGAAAGTTCTCTTTTTCTGGCCATTTTGAGCGTTTAATTGACGCCACAAATGTGATGCTCCAGAAAGTCAACCTGCTCAAAGGAAGGTCAGTTTTGTAGCTTCTGTAACGAGCTAAAGTGTTTTCAGATGTGTGAACATGATTGCACAAGGGTTTTCTAATCATCAATTAGCCTTCTGAGCCAATGAGCAAACACATTGTACCATTAGAACACTGGAGTGATAGTTGCTGGAAATGGGCCTCTATACACCTATGTAGATATTGCACCAAAAAGCAGACATCTGCAGCTAGAATAGTCATTTAGCACATTAGCAATGTATAGAGTGTATTTCTTTAAAGTTAAGACTAGTTTAAAGTTATCTTCATTGAAAAGTACAGTGCTTTTCCTTCAAAAATAAGGACATTTACATGTGACCCCAAACTTTTGAACGGTAGTGTAGCTCATCAAATCTAATAATAGTAAAATATTACTGAGATCATTTAGGACCAAAACCCTTAAAACAAGTAAAACACTCTAACATAAAATGTGCTTAGTGAGAAGAATTATCTTATCAGACAGAAAATAAGCAAATATCACCCTTATAAAGCATAACTTTTAAAGCATTACATGTAGAGATGTCCAATAATATCGGACTGCCGATATTATCGGCCGATAAATCCTTTAAAATGTAATATCGGAAATTATCGGTATCGGTTTCAAAAAGTAAAATTGATGTCTTTTTAAAACGCCGCTGTACAGAGTGGTACACGGACGTAGGGAGAAGTACAGAGCAGTTGCATCTCCCAGTCGTACTTGCCAACCCTCCCCATTTTCCCGGGAGACTCCCGAATTTCAGTGCCCCTCCCGAAAATCTCCCAAGGCAACCATTCTCCCGAAATTCTCCCGATTTCCACCCAAACAACAATATTGGGGGCGTGCCTTAAAGGCACTGCCTTTGCATGCCGGCCCGGTCACATAATACTACGGCTTTTCACACACACTTAAGTGAATGCTATGGTCAACAGCCATACAGGTCACACCGAGGGTGGCCGTATAAACAAGTTTAACACTGTAACAAATATGCGCCACACTGTGAACCCACACCAAACAAGAATGACAAACACATTTCGGGAGAACATCCGCACCGTAACACAACATAAACACAACAAAACAAATACCCAGAACCCCTTGCAGCACTAACTCTTCCGGGACGCTACAATATACACCCCCCGCTACTCCCTCCCTATCGAATTTAAAAAGTAAAAAGTAAATAATGGGGGTATAAATGGAAACAAAATAGAAAAATATTACAGTAAAAATAAAAATAAAAATCAACAATGAAAATAAAAATATAACAGTAAAAATAAGAATATAACAAGAGAAACTAGGCAGTGGTGACCATGTTGTGAAGAAGTATTGCACTGTTATTGTATTGCATTGATTTTTTTTTAGTTTATTTAGTCATCTTCATGCTTGAAATGTCCATCCATCCATCCATTTTTCTACCGCTTGTCCCTTTTCATTAATCACGCTCGAGTCTGGAACCAATCAACGTCAACAAAACGAGGGACGACTGCACACAAATACTGTCTGTAACACACGTCAAAAGTAGAGATGTCCAATAATATCGGACTGCCGATATTATCGGCCAATAAATGCTTTAAAATGTGATATCGGAAATTATCGGTATCGGTTTCAGAAAGTAAAATTTATGACTTATTAAAACGCCGCTGTGTACACGGACGTAGGGAGAAGTACAGAGCGCCAATAAACCTTAAAGACAGCGGGGCATCACAACAAAATCAGGCATAATAATGTGTTAATTCCACGACTGTATATATCAGTATCGGTTGATATCGGAATCGGTAATTAAGAGTTGGACAATATCGGAATATCGGATATCTGCAAAAAAGCCATTATTATATTATTATTATATTATATTATTATTATAATAATGTGTTAATTCCACGACTGTATATATCGGTATCGGTTGATATCGGAATATGTAGTTAAAAGTTGGACAATATCGGAATATCGGATATCGGCAAAAAAGCCATTATTATATTATTATTATATTATATTATTATTATAATAGTGTGTTAATTCCACGAATGTATATATCGGTATCGGTTGATATCGGAATTGGTAATTAAGAGTTGGACAATATCGGAATATTGGATATCGGCAAAAAGCCATTATTATATTATATTATTATTATAATAATGTGTTAATTCCACGACTGTATATATCGGTATCGGTTGATATCGGAATCGGTAAATAAGAGTTGAACAATATCGGGATATCGGATATCGGCAAAAAAGCCATTATATATTATTATTATATTATATTATTATTATAATAATGTGTTAATTCCACAACTGTATATATAGGTATCGGTTGATATCGGAATCGGTAATTAAGAGTTGAACAATATCGGAATATCGGATATCGGTAAAAAAGCCATTATTATATTATTATTATATTATTATTATAATAATGTGTTAATTCCAAGACTGTATATATCGGTATCGGTATAAATCTTCGTTTAAAGAAATGTTGAAATGTAATATTTATTCTCCACATTTTTACAACATTAGAAACCATTAGTACAGCAGAGGCTACTCAGAAGGTGAGAACTCCTGGAAATGACTTTCTTTTAATGGCCAAAGGTATAGATGTGTGTGTCCAAGTTAAAGGAAACGGCAGGCTGTCTTCTTTTAGTAGATTTATTACAATCCTTGGCAAGCTACGTAATGTTTGCTGTGGTCTGGAACAACATGGCACACAAACAACTATGAGAAATACAGCCAAAGAATCGATTCTGAATCGCACAACGTGAGAATCGCGATTCGAATTCGAATCGATTTTTTCCCACACCCCTAATATATATATATATATATATATATATATATATATATATATATATATATATATATATATATATATATATATATATATATATATATATATATATATGTATATATGTATATATGTGTGTGCGTATATATATATATATATATATATATATATATATATATATATATATATATATATATATATATATATATATATATATGTACTGTATATACATATATATTTCATGCAATGGCATATATTTGTATTCAATATTTTTTAATAATGTAACAAATATTACCATACATTACGAAAAAAAAATGTCTTAAAATAAAAATAAATACTCAAATATCTGCTTGACTTATGTCTGGATCTGTAATAATAATGTTGTTCATATTAATAATGTAATATTAGTGTTTCCTAAAAATGCAACAAATATTATTATCATACATAACAAAAGTTTTTTTGTTAAAACAATAATAAATACCTGGTTGACCTATTATTGCAATGCTAGTTATCAATAAAATTGTATATTGTAAAAATTACAAACATGATTACGGTACAGAAAAAACTGGCTGCTCAGTCGACAGAATTTTACAGTGAAAAAAAAAGTAGTACTTTTTTAAAAATGTACAGTAATACATCATAAAAAAAACAACACGAGCAAATTCTAAAATTAATAAAATAACATTTATAAGAATGTGTTATTAAGTGTACTTTAATGACTTGCTATAAAACATTCTCACTTCCATAATATATTGTCAAAGTGAGGCCAAAAATGTTGATCGGGAAATCCCTAATTACAATGTCTAATCAGATTCTTTACAAGATTCTGATTAATCGTGATTAAATATTCATGTTTAATCTGTATTAATCAGCATTTTGCCAAAGCAAAAATAATCAAGGATTTTTATGGTACGAAAAAAAACTATTTAATTTTTTTATTTAATTTTAAATTGTTTCAGCATTTTATTGTAAATGGAAAAAAAAAATGTTCTGAAAAATTCTGGCAACAGAGCTGGCAGTTTTGTAACATAAATTCTATGTTATCCATTTACAATAAAAGGCTGTAAAAAAGTTTTTAATTAAATAAACACTATAAGTTATACAATAAAATGATGGTGACTGAGCTGCTCAGTCGACTGAATTTTACAGTGAAAAAAAAAAAAAACTTTTTTTATATTTACAGTAATACATCATAAAAAAACAACCATAGATTTTATGGTACGAAAAAATTGTTTTTTATTTTTTTATTTTATTTTACATTTTTTCAGCATTTTATTGTAAATGGAAAAAAAAAAAAATTCTGGCAACAGAGCTGCCAGTTTTGTAACATAAATTCTATGGTATCCATTTACAATGAAATGGTGTAAAAAAAATAAAAAATAAATAAACACTATAAATTATACAATAAAATTATGGTGACTGAGCTGCCCAGTCGACAGAATTTTACAGTGAAAAAAAAACAAAACTTTTTTTATATTTACAGTAATACATAATAAAAAAACAACAACCATAGATTTTATGGTACGAAAAAAAAATTATTATTATTTTTTTAATTTTATTTTACATTTTTTCAGCATTTTTTTGTAAATGGAAAAGAAAAAAAAATTCTGAAAAATTCTGGCAACAGAGCTGCCAGTTTTGTAACATAAATTCTATAGTATCCATTTACAATAAAAATGCTGGAAAAAAAATTAAATTAAATTAAAAAATTAAATAAACACTATACATTATACAATAAAATTATGGCGACTGAGCTGCTCAGTCGACAGAATTTTACAGTGAAAAAAAAAGGTGTACTTTTTTTATATTTACAGTAATACATCATAAAAAAAACAATAACCATAGATTTCATGGTACGAAATAAAATTATTTAAATTTTTTATTTTATTTTAAAATTTTTCAACATTTTATTGTAAATGGAAGAAAAAAAAAAATTCTGAAAAATTCTGGCAACAGAGCTGCCAGTTTTGTAACATAAATTATATAGTATCCATTTACAATAAAAATGCTGTAAAAACATTTTTTAATTAAATTAAAAAATTAAATAAACACTATAAATTATACAATAAAAGTATGACGACTGAGCTGCTCAGTCGACAGAATTTTACAGTGAAAAAAAAAGTGGTACTTTTTTTATATTTACAGTAATACATAATAAAAAAACAACAACCATAGATTTTATGGTACGAAAAAAAATTATTTTATTTTTTTATTTTATTTTAAATTTTTTCAGCATTTTATTGTAAATGAAAAAAAAACATTTTTTTGAAAAGTTCTGGCAACAGAGCTGTCAGTTTTGTAACATAAATTCAATAGTATCCATTTACAATAAAAATGCTGTAAAAATGTTTTTAATTAAATTAAAAAATTAAATAAACACTATAAATTATACAATAAAATTATGCCGACTGAGCTGCTCAGTCAACAGAATTTTACAGTGAAAAAAAAAGTAGTACTTTTTTTATATTTACAGTAATACATCATTAAAAAAAACAACAACCATATATTTTATGGTACAAAACTGCCAGCTCTGTCACCAGAATGTTTCCGAAAAAAAACTATTTTATTTTATTTTATTTTTTTTCAGCATTTTATTGTAAATGGAAAAAAAAAAATTTTTTCGAAAACATTCTGGCGACAGAGCTGCCAGTTTTGTACCATAAAATCTATGGTATCCATTTACAATAACATGCTGTAAAAAAAATGTAATAAAAAAATAAAAAATAAACACTATAAATTATACAATAAAATGATGGTAAATTACGCAAAATGCATACATTATAATGATCAAATGCATGTGCAATTGTATATTAATTACATTAGGTCAATCCTTGTACATTTATATTCATTTATTACTGAATTTGTGTCAAAATTTGGGGGTCTTTTTTAAAGTTTATTATGCAGGCAAATAATTAATCGCGATTAATCAAAATGCAAAAGTGTAATGAATATGATGAAAAAATATAATGGTTTGAGAGCACTAGCCAATAACAGGAGGTCCCCAGGTGGACGGGAGTGAAACATGGACATGGTTGCTCTGTTACTTTGTCCACTGAGTGGAGATAAACAATCCTAAATGAGAAAACCTGAGGAGTCCTTTCGAAAGTTCCCTCGCACACAGTCTGGGCCATCATTCCAAAGTCAACATGCTACGTCTCAGTCCTCAGGAATTTTTCATGAGCCACCACTTATCTTGTCATATCACATTTCTCACGCCAGCTTTTCGGGAGGGAACAGAAAAGACACCTCCGGGGCAAAAACGGTTCTCTTTTAATCAAATCACTCCCCGCATGGCCCGAGGAGGTCTTTTGTTGTTGTTGTTGTTGTTTGTTTCTTTGCACGCCTTGGTTTCACACTGCAAAAACTGAAACCTAAGTAAGATGAAATATGTCAAATAAGGGTGATATTTGCTTATTTTCTGTCTGATAAGATAATTCTTCTCACTAAGCAGATTTTATGTTAGAGTGTTTTACTTGTTTTAAGGGTTTTGGTCCTAAATGATCTCAGTAAGATATTAAATGCTTGAAACTAGAATATCAACTGATGCAAATCTGTGTCATTAACACTCACAATTAGAGATGTCCGATAATGGGTTTTTTTGCCGATATTCCGATATTGTCCAACTCTTAATTACCAATTCCGATATCAATTGATACCAATTTATACAGTCGTGGGATTAACACATTATTATGCCTAATTTTGTTGTGATGCCCCGCTGGATGCATTAAACAATGTAACGAGGTTTTCCAAAATAAATCAACTCAAGTTATGGAAAAAAAGTGCCAACATGGCACTGCCATATTAATTATTGAAGTCACAAAGTGCATTATTTTTTTTAACATGCATCAAAACAGCAGCTTGGAATTTGGGACATGCTCTCCCTGAGAGAGCATGAGGGGGTTGGGGATGCGGGGGGTTTATATTGTAGCGTCCCGGAAGAGTTAGTGCTGCAAGGGGTTCTGGGTATTTGTTGTGTTGTGTTTATGTTGTGTTACGCTGCGGATGTTCTCCCGAAATGTGTTTGTCATTCTTGTTTGGTGTGGGTTCACAGTGTGGCGCATATTTGTAACAGTGTTAAACTTGTTTATACGGCCACCCTCAGTGTGACCTGTATGGCTGTTGACCAAGTATGAATTGCATTCACTTGTGTGTGTGAAAAGCTGTAGATATTATGTCACCGGGCCAACACGCAAAGGCAGTGACTTTAAGGCACGCCCCCAATATTGTTGTCTGGGTGGAAATCGGGAGAAATTCGGGAGAATGGTTGCCCTGGGAAATATTCTAAATTCGGGAGTCTCCCGGGAAAATCGTGAGGGTTGGCAAGTATGACTGGGAGACGCAACTGCTCTGTACTTCTCCCTACGTCCGTGTACCACTCCGTACAGCGGCGTTTTAAAAAGTCATACATTTTACTTTTTGATTTTATTTCCGATATTACATTTTAAAGCATTTATCGGCCGATAATATCGGCAGTCCGATATTATCGGACATCTCTACTCACAAGTATAAATACTGTTTTATAGTAATAATTTCGTACTTCAAGCATTAAAAAAAATGATGTCAAGATAATGGCACTAGCATTTGCTTAATTTAAGAATATTTTTCAACATATTGAGCAAAAAGGTCTCATTTTTATTTTTCTACCAAGAAAAGTGCAGTTGTTATTAGTAAGAATATACTTATTTGAAGGTCTTTTTGGGTTCATTGAGGTTAGCTCATTTGACTTGTTTTGGAAAGTCTTGACAAGATGAATTTTCTTGTTCTATTGGCAGATAATTTTCCTCAGTTCAAATAAAAAATAAAATAAAATAAAAGTTCAAATAAAATACCCCTCATTTTTGTTTTGTTTTTTCTTGTTTTTGAACACTGACTTTTTGCAGTGCAGTCGCTGGCGCCCGGGCCGCCGCCGCCGAGCCCCTCGAATAACGAACATGGGACGGGAAGAGAAAAAAGTCATGTGAAAAAGCACTGGGAATTGTAGAAAAGGAAGAAAGTGGTGTGTGGAGCCAGCCACTTTATGGCAGGAGGGAGCTGTTAAAGGTAAATGACACCACATAAGCTCCAACCTCCCAGCTGAGCTGTTGGCTTACAACTCCACTCCTGTTCTGCTCTTTGAATCACATCCCAGCTTCTGCTTTACAACTTATGGATTACCTTTGGAAGGCGGTTTCACCAGCGCAGAAGACATGTTTGTTCTGTGCGCTTATTCGTCCTGGATGAACCCAATTAAAGCAGCTGCCCCTACACTTGTGATGTTTAATCCACTTTTAAGACACTCAGTCTACAGTGGAACCTTCATTCATTGGTTCTTCCCCGTAAGAAACAATGTCAACATTGATACCGTATTTTCCAAACACCACCACGGATGTCCGTAAACTTCCTCGCTTAGGCGACTATGACCTCCGCCAAGGCCAGACTCGGTGGCAATTTCCCTTTAAGATCCTTTCTTTATTTCAGTGTTTTTCAACCTTTTTTGAGCCAAGGCACATTTTTTGCGTTGAAAAAATGCGGAGGCACACCACCGGCAGAAATCATTAAAAAACGAAACTCAGTTGACAGTAAAGAGTCGTTGTCGCAATTGTTGGATATGACTTGGCAATTATTTGGACTCGGGGGGCCACATTTAGAGAAAACAATGTGTCTATCTATTTTTAGGAACACTAATACGAAACCTCACAATAATGTCTGATTGAATGCTAAAAACGTTATGACAGACCGCCTTAAAAAACGTAATGGAATTTTTAAATGTTTCTATGAAAGATAAAACACTGAATATTGACAAAATATGAATGTCACACCCCCTTTTGATCCACATATTTTACAATCAAGTGAAACGCAACAAAAATGCAACAAACAGTGAAATATGAACGCGAAGGGTACAAAATAAACCCACCTACAATCTGATATATCACTAAGCTTTAGAACTTTGTTGTGAAAATCTCCTTCCGCGTCTGTGGAAACGCTTCCTGCCCACACTGCTTGGTGCCTCGACTGAGCTGCTGTGACCTAGATGACCATAGTAACTAATTATATTACCATAGTAACTAGTATATCATGCAAAAGCGCAGATTCCAAGCATTGAAATACTTAGTATAGTTGAAGACTTGCGGCCATTACAAAACATCACAATGGCAGCTACACTTTCCATCTTAAACATCTAAAATAATTATTTGGGAATGTCCGGCGGGCCAGATTGAAAAGCTCAACAGGCCGCATGTGGCCCCCAGGCTTTAATTTGCCCAGGTCTGCTTTAAAGCATAACCAACAATGCATCAATATAGTTTTATCTCAAAGTAGGTGTACTGTCACCACCTGTCATATCACACCCTGACTTACTTTGACTTTTTTGCTGTTTTCCTGTGTGTAGTGTTTTAGTTCTTGTTTTGCGCTCCTATTTTGGTGGCTTTTTCTCTTTTTTTGGTATTTTCCTGTAGCAGTTTCATGTCTTCCTTTGAGCAATATTTCCCGCATCTACTTTGTTTTAGCAATCAAGAAGATTTCATTTGTTTTTATCCTTCTTTGTGGGGACATTGTTGATTGTCATGTCATGTTCGGATGTACATTGTCTTTGCTCCACAGTAAGTCTTTGCTGTCGTCCAGCATTCTGTTTTTGTTTAATTTGTAGCCAGTTCAGTTTTAGTTTCGTTCCGCATAGCCTTCCCTAAGCTTCAATGCCTTTTCTTAGGGGCACTCACCTTTTGTTTATTTTTGGTTTAAGCATTTGACGTCTTTTTTACCTGCACACTGCCTCCTGCTGTTTCCGACATCTACAAAGCAATTACCGTATTTTTCGTAGTATAAGTCGCTCCGGAGTATAAGTCGCACCGGCCGAAAATGCATAATAAAGAAGGAAAAAAACATATATAAGTCGCACTGGAGTATAAGTCGCATTTTTTGGGGGAAATGTATTTGATAAAAGCCAACAGCAAGAATAGACATTTGAAAGGCAATTTAAAATGTCTAAAGAATAGTGAACAACAGGCTGAATAAGTGTACGTTATATGAGGCATAAATAACCAACTGGTATGTTAACGTAACATATTATGGTAAGAGTCATTCAAATAACTATAACATATAGAACATGCTATACGTTTACCAAACAATTTGTCACTCCTAATCGCTAAATCCCATGAAATCTTATACGTCTAGTCTCTTACGTCAATGACATCAATAATATTATTGGATATTTTACGGTAATATGTTAATAATTTCACACATAAGTCGCTCCTGAGTATAAGTCGCACCCCCGGCCAAACTATGAAAAAAACTGCGACTTACAGTCCAAAAAATACGGTACTTGTTTTAGCTATTTGGCTGTCTAGTTTGTATTTGTATTTATTTTTTTAAATTATCTTTTTATTTTTATATTTTTTTAATACACTGTAGCACTTTGAGGTTGTTTACTCAATGTAAAATGCTTTTTACAAATAAAATGTTTTATTATTATTATTTTTTGAGAACGGGTACACAAACTAGGAATTTTTATTGGTGCAACATAAAACACATATAACACAGAATACACTGCAAAAACCATACTTGCCAACCCTCCCGTTTTTACCGGGAGACTCCCGGTATTCAGCGCCTCTCCCAATAACCTCCCGGCAGAAATTTTCTCCTGACAAACTCCCGGTATTCAGCCGGAGCTGGAGGCCACGCCCCCTCCAGCTCAATGCGGACCTGAGTGGG
The DNA here is from genome assembly GCF_033978785.1 of Entelurus aequoreus. Lineage (NCBI taxonomy): Eukaryota > Metazoa > Chordata > Actinopteri > Syngnathiformes > Syngnathidae > Entelurus > Entelurus aequoreus. Next base: position 2,639,163 of record NC_084752.1, read on the forward strand.
GGACAGCCTGTTCTCACGTCCGCTTTCCCACAATATAAACAGCTTGCCCGCCCAATGACGTCATAACTGTAGAATGATCGAGGGCGAGTTCTTGGTTTCTTATGTGGGTTTATTGTTGGGCAGTTTCATGAACGTCCTCCCAGCGCGGTAACAACACAACAACAACAGCAGTCACGTTTAGTCTACCGTAAAGCAGTTCGTCTGCCGTAAACAGCAATGTTGTGACACTCTTAAACAGGACAATACTGCCATCTACTGGATAGCCTCCAGAACACTGAAATTCAAGTATTTCTTTTATTTATATGTATAATAAAATAAATAAATATATATGTATATATATATATATATATATATATATATATATATATATATATATATATATATATATATATATATATATATATATATATATATATATATATATATATATATATATATATATATATATATATTAGGGATGTCCGATAATGGCTTTTTGCCGATATCCGATATTCCGATATTGTCCAACTCTTTAATTACCGATACCGATATCAACCGATATATGCAGTCGTGGAATTAACACATTATTATGCCTAATTTGGACAACCAGGTATGGTGAAGATAAGGTACTTTTTAAAAAAATTAGTAAAATAAGATAAATAAATTAAAAACATTTTCTTGAATAAAAAACAAAGTACAACAATATAAAAACAGTTACATAGAAACTAGTAATGAATGAAAATGAGTAAAATGAACTGTTAAAGGTTAGTACTATTAGTGGAGCAGCAGCACGCACAATCAGGTGTGCTTACGGACTGTATCCCTTGCAGACTGTATTGATATGTATTGATATATAATGTAGGAAGCAGAATATCAATAACAGAAAGAAACAACCCTTTTGTGTGAATGAGTGTAAATGGGGGAGGGAGGTTTTTTGGGTTGGTGCACTAATTGTAAGTGTATCTTGTGTTTTTTATGTGGATTTAATAAAAAACAAACAAAACAAAAAAAACGATACCGATAATAAAAAAAACGATACCGATAATTTCCGATATTACATTTTAACGCATATATCGACATCTCTAATATATATATAGCTAGAATTCACTGAAAGTCAAGTATTTCATACATATATATATATATATATATATATATATATATATATATATATATATATATATATATATATATATATATATATATATATATATATATATATATATATATATATATATGAAATACTTGAGTTGGTAAATTCTAGCTTAAATATAGTCCCCTCTTAACCACGCCCCCCGCCCCACCCTCGGCCACGCCCCCCACCCCCACCTCCCGGTATCGGAGGTCTCAAGGTTGGCAAGTATGGCAAAAACTGAAATCTAAGTAAGATGAAATATGTCAAATAAGGGTGATATTTGCTTATTTTCTGTCTGATAAGATAATTCTTCTCACTAAACAGATTTTATGTTAGTGTTTTACTTGTTTTAAGGGTTTTGCTCCTAAATGATGTCAGTAAGATATTACAGCTTGTTGCTGAGATTTGATGAGCTATATTGAGTAAAACATGCTTGAAACTAGAATATCAACTGTTGTGTCATCAACACTCACAAGTATAAAACTACTTTTTTAAAGTCATCATTTCTTACTTAAAGCATGAAAAAAAATTATTTACTTAATTTAAGAATATTTTTCAACATATTGAGCAAAAAGGTCTCTTTTTGTACCAAGAAAAGTGCCCTTGTTACTAGTGAGAATATACTTATTTTAAGGTATTTTTGGGTCCATTGAGGTTAGCTAATTTTACTTGTTTTGACAAGCCGAATTTTCTTGTTCTATTGGCAGATAATTTTGCTTAGTTCAAATAAAATACCCTTAATTTTTATATATATTTTTCTTGTTTTTGAACACCGACTTTTTGCAGCGTAATGGCGGTAGCGAGGCCCTGGGTGTGTTCAAGTGCAAGCCCCCCCGCACCCCCGCCCTCCCGAGTCTTTCCGAGGGAAAGGTGATCGTATTAGGATTTAAACGACAAGGCCACAAAAGTAAGTACGCGTGTCAGGTGACGCTTTAAACACAGCCCCGTAGTCCGATCGTGATCTGATTACCGGCAAAACCCCACAAATACTATCTCTTAGCCCGTTTAGGTCTCCCGAGAGATACCAATCTATGTGATACTATGAGAGTGAAAACATCTTAAAGGCTGCTTGTCATAACAGCCGTTAAAGCCCAGCTGATTAGCGCCCGTTGTTTATTTAAGGTAGCGAGCAGCGCCTTTTAAAAGTATATTCACAGGAAATTAAAGTCTAAGTGAGTGAGAAGATTTAGTTTCTTCCAAGTTTCACAGTCCAGCTACCAAAAAAGCCTAATTATATCTATTAGGTGTTTATTGATTCGCGTTATTAACGTCTGGGCCCCCGTGCTTACTTAAAATTAAGAAACGCGGACTCGCAATTTGTTTTAAGTGCTCAGTCCGGGTGTCTTATTCGGACATTTTCCCATCTCAGGTTTGACCTCCTCGGCTCCCGACTCCCTCTTTCAAAATATTACCTTTTCTGTCACGGCCAAGACGCATCGGGGGCCAAGTGGGTGCAGCGGTGACCCCCCCCCCCCTGGATAGGATGGATAAATATGCGGCAAGAATGTTGCTTTGAAATCACTGTCTGGATAAAGTTCCTCTGAAATTAATGTTCTTCCTCCTGGGCCGCATGTCTCACATACTTGTACTCGCTCTGCATTGCTGAGGTTTACACTCCACAGCCCGGCCTGGACGGAAATGTGTGGACATGGGAGACAAAGTGCGATTGTATCTCGCCGCGGTCACGTTATTAAGGGCAACAATTACACTGCAAAAAGTGAAATCTAAGTAAGATGAAATATGTCAAATAAGGGTGATATTTGCTTATTTCCTGTCTAATAAGATCATTCTCCTCACTAAGCAGATTTGATGTTAGAGTGTTTTACTTGTTTTAAGTGTTTTGCTCCTAAATGATGTCAGTAAGATATTACAGCTTGTTGCTGAGATTTGATGAGCTATATTGAGTAAAACATGCTTGAAACTAGAATATCAACTGTTGTGTCATCAACACTCACAAGTAGAAAACTACTTTTTCAAAATCACGACTTTGACACAATTGTGTCTCATAATTAAAACAGATGACAGCCAAATGGACTTTGCTGTTTTATTTTCAATGAAACAATAGAAAATAGGTACTCATATAGTAGTACAGTTGGCACAGTACAGTAAACTGACAGTTAATATTTAAACATTTAACATTTCAAACAATTTTGAACAGAAATAGTTCATGCACATTCAGATAAATTCTTCAAAATTACAATAAAATAACATTTGGTCGGGGGCCGGGCTGTAAATATATATATGTGTATATATATATATATATATATATATATATATATATATATATATATATATATATATATATATATATATATATATATATATATATATATATATATATATATATATATACCGTATTTTTCGGAGTCTAAGTCGCTCCGGACTATAAGTCGCACCGGTTGAAAATGCATAATAAAGAAGGAAAAAACATATATAAGTCGCACTGGAGCACTTCCACTGCAAAAAGTCAGTGTTCAAAAACAAGGGGAAAAAAAACAAAAGTTAGGGGCATTTTACTTGAACTAAGCAAAATTATCTGCCAATAGAAGGCAAGAAGAAACAAATAAAATTAGCTAACCTCAATGAACCCAACAATACCTTAAAATACCGTATTTTTCGGAGTATAAGTCGCACCGGCCGAAAATGCATAATAAAGAAGGAAAAAAAACATATATAAGTCGCACTGGAGTATAAGTCGCATTTTTTGGGGGAAATGTATTTGATAAAAGCCAACAGCAAGAATAGACATTTGAAAGGCAATTTAAAATGTCTAAAGAATAGTGAACAACAGGCTGAATAAGTGTACGTTATATGAGGCATAAATAACCAACTGGTATGTTAACGTAACATATTATGGTAAGAGTCATTCAAATAACTATAACATATAGAACATGCTATACGTTTACCAAACAATCTGTCACTCCTAATCGCTAAATCCCATGAAATCTTATACGTCTAGTCTCTTACGTCAATGACATCAATAATATTATTTCATATTTTACGCTAATGTGTTAATCATTTCACACACATACCCTAACCCTAACCCTACCCCCCCCCCACCCCCCCTCCACACCCCTGATTGTAAATTATGTAAATAATTCAATGTGATTATCTTGTGTGATGACTGTATTATGATGATAGTATATATGATAGTATATATCTGTATCATGAATCAATTTAAGTGGACCCCGACTTAAACAAGTTGAAAAACTTATTGGGGTGTTACCATTTAGTGGTCAATTGTACGGAATATGTACTTCACTGTGAAACCTACTAATAAAAGTCTCAATCAATCAATCAATCAATCAACTGTACTACTTTATGAGTGCGTATTTTCTATTGTCTCATTGAAAATAAAACAGCAAAGTCCATTTGGCTGTCATCTGTTTTAATTATGAGACACAATTGTGTCAAAGTCATGATTTTTTTATTTCATGCTTGAAATAAGAAATGATTACTTTAAAAAAGTAGTTTTATACTTGTGAGTGTTGATGACGCAACAGTTGATATTCTAGTTTCAAGCATGTTTTACTCAATATAGCTCATCAAATCTCAGCAACAAGCTGTAATATCTTACTGACATCATTTAGGAGCAAAACCCTTAAAACAAGAAAAACACTCTAACATAAAATCTGCTTAGTGAGAAGAATTATCTTATCAGACAGAAAATAAGCAAATATCACCCTTATTTGAGATATTTCATCCTACTTAGATTTCAGTTTTTGCAGTGTGTAATGTCATGTCTCGTTTTTTCTCCAGTTATCGTTCATGCAGTCATTGGTCGGTCTATTTGTCTGTAATTATATGCACCAGGGGTGTAACGGTACACAAAAATTTCGGTTTGGTACGTACCTCGGTTTAGAGGTCACGGTTTGGTTCATTTTCGGCACAGTAAGAAAACAACAAAATATACATTTTTTGGTTATTTATTTACCAAAATTGTAAACAATGGCTTTATCCTTTTAACATTGGGAACACTATAATAATTCTGCCCACGTTAATCATTAAATTGCCTCAAGTTGTTGCTCAGATTAAATAAAATGAACAAACGTTTCTTCTACATATAAAAAGTGCAACATTAAACAGTTTCAAGTCAACTCATCATGCTTAATTTATTACAGCATTTGGGAAGCCTGTAGTTGATTTATTATGTAAATGTTATATTTGTATCAACATGTGATAGCAGGGACCCTGCCATTCAAAACTAGGCTGCTGCATTACTAATGATTCATGGAACTATAGCTGAAAAAATGGTACAATAGCAATAGGAGAGACTATTCATCCCTGAACACCATGGAGTTCATGTAGGCTTAATGATGCACTTACATTATTATATCAACTATCAGAGACAGAAACTCTTCATTTAACATAATGTCCTTTTTTGCTGCTTCAACACAGCTCAATCAACACAGAAAAAGGTCAAGTGAAATAACAGACAGACAGGGCTTTGCTGTCCGTAACACACACACTGCAAAAAGAGCTAATGCTCACCGTTATAGTCAATTCGTATTCCACCACCACTGATTCATGGTGTTTGCCTCCACTTCACTGTTTATGATAGCACGTTCGACCCCTTGAGTCTGACTGCACTGCCATTGTTTCCTCAGTCCCTCTATATGCAGTCATTGGGCAGTCTGCATGTCAGTCATTTTACGCAGCAACAGGTGATTGGTTTTCCTATGCTCTGTGTTGAATAGAAAGAAAAGGGGTATAAAAGTCATAAGAGCAGGCGGACTGACGGCGGAGTGGAGTGTTCTAATTCTTGGGCAGTCATCACAGGAAGCCAGCAGGGGGTATAGCGAGGGGTTGGCGGGGTCAGAGCTGAGCACCACTAAGCAACCTTTCTCTTCATTAGCAGCCTCCCTAAGGGGGGCTGGATAGGGGTGCCTTCAGCGGCCCACCTGTCCAGAAGATTATTGAACCGACTAACCAGCGGCTATACACACACACACACTTCTCTCCCCTCTCATGATTCACCAAGTACATCGGGAATCACGACTGGCCTGACAACCTCCTTTTTTTTCCTCGCTTTTGACTTCAAGTCGCCGCGTGGATTGGCTGAAGCCCAGCATCTTTTCCAACATCAGAAATCATCTTTTTCGCTATTAAAATTGTTGATTCTTCACATTTAAAAATGTTGTTTTTTTTGATAATTTAAAAAAATAATAAATAATAATGAAATTAAATAAATAAAAAAAGGATTCACATTTAAGTTAAATGTGTTCTTTGTTCAGTTTGGTAGGTATCTAATGCTTAAACCAAAAATAAACAAAAGGTGAGTGCCCCTAAGAAAAGGCATTGAAGCTTAGGGAAGGCATTGCAGAACTAAACTAAAACTGAGCTGGCTACAAAAGTAAACAACAATAGAATGCTGGACGACAGCAAAAACTTACTGTGAAGCAAAGACGGCGTCCACAAAGTACATCCGAACATGACATGACAATCCACAATGTCCCCACAAAGAAGGATAAAAACAACTGAAATATTCTTGATTGCTAAAACAAAGTAGATGGGGGGGGAAATATCGCTCAAAGGAAGACATGAAACTGCTACAGGAAAATACCAAAAAAATAGAAAAAGCCACCAAAATAGGAGCGCAAGACAAGAACTAAAACACTACACACAGGAAAAAAGCAAAAAAGTCCAAATAAGTCAGGGTGTGATGTGACAGGTGGTGACAGTACACTTACTTTGAGACAAGAGCTATAGTGATGCGTGCTTTGTTACGGTTTAAACCAGGCCTGGGCAATTATTTTGACTCGGGGGCCAAATTTTGAGAAAAAAAATGTGTCTGCGGGCCGATATTATTATTATTATTTCGGTTTATTTGAAATAGGGACAGATACAGAAACATAGACATCTGAAACAGTTATCCGATGCATGCATCACAGTGTTTGTAGCCAAAGCTAATTTACAACATTTGTCCCCAACAACAACAACAACACAGATCCAACATCATTAAAATAGGAAAATAAAAAATAGAATGAGTTGATAATAATGATAATAGTAATAACACAGACAAAGTGCAAACTAGATAAAAGCCAATAATTATAATAATAACACAGACAAAGTGCAGATTAGATAAAAACCAATTAGTAAAAATGAGTAAAAACTAAACATGGGAACACGATTGTTGCTCAACTAGCCATAATTTTGTTACTTTTTTTAAAAGTGACAAGTGCAGGTATACTTTTCAAAGTGTCAGGTAGAGAGTTCCATAGTTGTGCTCCTTTTATTGAAAAGGCAGTCTGGGCAAAAGATGTTCTACGGAATGGAACGCAACAGTTGCCTTTTGACACTGCTCGGGTGGTAGATCTGCTACCACTTTGCAGTCTTGGAATTGCCTTGCAGAGCAATTGGGGAGCAGAGTTATACAACCATTTAAAAAACAGTTTGACTGTGTGTAACAAAATAAAATTGGTAAAACTTAAAATATTGTATTTGGTTAAAATTTGGCAATGATGATATCGTATACTCTTCTTGTCTAGAACTTTCAAGGTGTGGTTATAAAGACACTCAATGGTCTTGATTGATGACTGGTGTGCCTGGGATATATCTATTTTTAGGAAAACTAATACAAAACCTCACAATAAAGTCTGATTGAATGCTAGAAATGTTATGATAGACCGCCTTAAAAACGGAATGGAATTTTTGTTTCTACGAAGGATAAAACCCTGAATATTGAGAACATATGAACGTCACACCCCCTCTCCATCCACATATTTTACAATCACGCCAAATGCAACAAAAATGCAACAAAACACAGCGAAATATGAATGTGAAGGGTAAAAAACCCACCTACAATCTGATATATCTGATGCATCATTAAGCTTTAAAACTTTCTTGTAAAAATCTCCTTCCGCGTCTGTCCCTGACACCCACATTTCAGGCTCTGGAAACACTCTGTGGAAACGCTCCCCACCCACACTGCTTGGTGCCTCGTCTGACCTGCTGTGACGTAGATTACCATAGTAACTAGTAGGGTTCTACGGTATACGGGTATTAGTATAGTACCGCGATACTAATGAATCATACCGTATTTTTCGGACTGTAAGTCGCAGTTTTTCCATAGTTTGGCCGGGGGTGCGACTTATACTCAGGAGCGACTTATGTGTGAAATTAAGACATTGGCGTAAAATATCCAATAATATTATTGATGTCATTGACGTAAGAGACTAGACGTATAAGATTTCATGGGATTTAGCGATTAGGAGTGACAGATTGTTTGGTAAACATATAGCATGTTCTATATGTTATAGTTATTTGAATGACTCTTACCATAATATGTTACGTTAACATAACCCAGTTGGTTATTTATGCCTCATATAACGTACACTTATTCAGCCTGTTGTTCACTATTCTTTAGACATTTTAAATTGCCTTTCAAATGTCTATTCTTGGTGTTGGCTTTTATCAAATACATTTCCCCAAAAAATGTGACTTATACTCCAGTGCGACTTATATATGTTTTTTTCCCTCTTTATTATGCATTTTCGGCCGGTGCGACTTATACTCCGAAAATTACGGTATTTTAAGGTATTGTTGGGTTCATTGAGGTTAGCTAATTTTATTTGTTTTGGAAAGTCTTGACAAGCCAAATTTTCTTGTTCTATTGGCAGATAATTTTGCTTAGTTCAAGTAAAATGCCCCTAACGTTTGTAATTTTTTTTTCTTGTTTTTGAACACTGACTTATTGCAGTGTAGGAAGTGCACCAGGGAAAGTAACATATACTGTATTTCATCACATATTGTTTGTTCAGTCATTGGGCGGTCTAAATGTTGATGGAGTATGTATTCAAGATTGGCCTCCGCACCAGTTTTCATGTTCACCTTAATGTTATTGGACATTTTTTTCAGTCGTCGTTCACGCAGTCATTGGGCGGTCTACATGTCAGTCAAACACAGCACCGGTGTCAGGCTGTCACTCGTACACCGTTTCAGTGTTTATGTTAACACACCAACTAATTCCTGTGAGCCCCAGCATGGTTTGACTACATTTTAGTTTGTTCAGTCGTTGTTCACGTAGTCATTGGGCGGTCTACATGTCAGTCAAACACAGCACCGGTGTCAGGCTGTCACTAGTACACCGTTTCAGTGTTTATGTTAACACACCAACTAACTCCTGTGAGCCCCAGCATGGTTTGACTACATTTGAGTTTTTTCAGTCGTTGTTCACGCAGTCATTGGGCGGTCTACGTAGCGCCCAGCTAGCATCATTGGCCATTTTTTTCCATTTACTCTGCATGCAGTCATTGGCCATAATATTATTGATGTCATTCACGTAAGAGACTAGACGTATAAGATTTCATGGGATTTAGCGATTAGGAGTGACAGATTGTTTGGTAAACGTATAGCATGTTCTATATGTTATAGTTATTTGAATGACTCTTACCATAATATGTTACGTTAACATACCAGTTGGTTATTTATGCCTCATATAACGTACACTTATTCAGCCTGTTGTTCACTATTCTTTAGACATTTTAAATTGCCTTTCAAATGTCTATTCTTGCTGTTGGCTTTTATCAAATACATTTCCCCCAAAAATGTGACTTATACTCCAGTGCGACTTATATATGTTTTTTCCTTCTTTATTATGCATTTTTGGCCCGTGCGACTTATGCTCCGTAGCGACTTATACTCCGAAAAATACGGTATTCGGTACCATACCGCCTCTGAAAAGTACCAGTCCGCCACACTCTTAAGATTTTTGGTTAAAATAAAGCCAATAATGCAATTTTCTCTGGTCCCATTTATTTAGAAAAGTATCGAAAAGTACCGAAAAGTATCGAAATAATCTTGGTATCAGGACAACACGAGTCACTAAAACATCATGCAAAAGCGCAGATTCCAAGCATTGAAATACTTAGTATAGTTGAAGACTTCCGGTCATTAGAAAACATCACTGCACATCATAATGGCAGCTACACTTTCCATCTTAAAGATCTAAAAAAAAATATTTGGGAATGGGCCAGATTGAAAAGGTTAACGGGCCGCATGTGCATACTTGCCAACCTTGAGACCTCCGAATTTGGGAGATGGGGGTGGGCGGGGTTGGATGGGGGCGGGGTTTGGTGGTAGCGGGGGGTGTATATTGTAGCGTCCCGGAAGAGTTAGTGCTGCAAAGGGTTCTGGGTATTTGTTCTGTTGTGTTTATGTTGTGTTACGGTGCGGATGTTCTCCCGAAATGTGTTTGTCGTTCTTGTTTGGTGTGGGTTCACAGTGTGGCGCATATTTGTAACAGTGTTAAAGTTGTTTATACGGCAACCCTCAGTGTGACCTGTATGGCTGTTGATCAAGTATGCCTTGCATACACTTATGTGTGTGTAAAAGTCTCATATATTATGTGACAAGGCCGGCACGCTGTTTGTATGGAGGAAAAGCGGACGCGACAACAGGTTGTAGAGGACGTTAAAGGCAGTGCCTTTAAAGCACGCCCCCAATATTGTTGTCTGAGTGGAAATCGGGAGAAATTCAGGAGAATGGTTGCCCCGGGAGATTTTCGGGAGGGGCACTGAAATTCGGGAGTCTACCGTGAAAATCGAGAGGGTTGGCAAGTACCGTATTTCCTTGAATTGCCGCCGGGTATATAGTATGCGCCTGCCTAGAATTACCGCCGGGTCAAACTCGTTTCGCAAAATAAGTAGCGCATGCTTAGCATTACCGCCGGGTCAGAATTACCGCCGGGTCAAACTCGTTTCGCAAAATATTATTTTTATTAGCGCATGTCTTTCTACCATCCTAGTCACGTCCGTTGTGTCCTTGGGCAAGACACTTCACCCTTGCTCCTGATGGCTGCTGGTTAGCGCCTTGCATGGCAGCTCCCGCCATCAGTGTGTGAATGTGTGTGTGAATGGGTGAATGTGGAAATACTGTCAAAGCGCTTTGAGTACCTTGAAGGTAGAAAAGCGCTATACAAGTATAACCCATTATAATTTATTTATGTCTAGAATTACCGCCGGGTCAAACTTGTTTCGCAAAATAATTAGCATATGCCTAGAATTTCCGCCGGGTCAAACTCGTCACGTCACGAGTGACACTTCACCTGTCATCATTTTCAAAATGGAGGAGGCTGATTTCAATCATTTAAAATCGCATAAAGGAAGAGCTATTCAGTAGGATTTAAGGTCCAAGCTATTGAATATGCTAAAAAGAACACTAAGCAGCTATGTTTTATTAATATACCGTAGCTGCATGTGTCAAATATGAGTCATTAAATGACTCCCGCCTCCTGGTGGTAGAGGGCGCTAGTGATCCTTCTTGCGACTACCGGTACTGCAGAAGATGGGACAACAAGCAGCAACAGTTAGTAGCGATCGTTTATTTTTTCCTCTCGCCTGGACTTTTAACATGGAGGATTACATATCTAAAATAAAACAGTTTTCTAAACTGGACTTTCAATCGAAGCAGGAGGTAATAATTAAAGGAAGATTTCCATCGAGACAGAGAGTTTTAAAACTGAAGAAAGATAAGGAAGACTTCTATAAACAAGTTATCGATGCTTTTGTTCAGAAGGAGCTGCACATGGACTTCATTTATAAGTAAAGGTAAGACCATAATAACGTTTTTTTTATTAAATGTGCTTTGCATGATGGTATCCTTACATCACACTCAAATGTATAAGCGCAGGCCTAAATTTACCGCATGCCTTTGGTAAGCGCTGGAGTGAGAAGAGGGGGGGGGGGGGGGGGGGGGGTTTAAAATAATTAGCGCATGCTTACATTTACCGCATGCCTTTGGTAAGCGCCGGAGTGAGAAGAGGTTTTAAATTAATTACCGCCCTGGTGCTAATTCAAGGAAATACAGTATGCGCATGTGGCCCCCGGGCCTTATTTGCCCAGGTCTGGTCTAAAGTCATATCCAACAATTGTGACTACTTTTTAATGTCAACTGAGTTTTGTTTTTTAATGATTTCTGCTGGTGGTGTGCCTTCGCATTTTTTCCAACGCCAAAAATGTGCCTTGGCTCCAAAAAGGTTGAAAAACTCTGTGTTAAGCTATTCAAACACAACGATGTGTCTGCACGGTATGCCGTGACGCATCACCCCAACGTCATACTTTACGTTTTTTAACTTCGCCAACAATTACCTCGGGAGTTTCTGCTTTTACTTTTACGAGCTTTTTTCCTCGCAGTTTTATCTGCGCTCACAATTCACTCTCGTGATTCGGATCCGGCCGACTCCAAACACCTGCCGGAGCGAGGCGGCCGCCTTGTTGTGCTGAGGGGAAATGTTTCTTACCTGCTGCTCCTGCTGCCATAGTGAAGAGAGCAGCACACTGATAAAAGTAATGAAATGACACCGCTGGAATGTAAATTGGCATTCTTCACTAGCAGCACCGGATCGGGCCTTACAGAACATCCACACACACATTGGCCAGGCTACAAATACTGTGCAAGAGACACACACTCACTGATGAATGTGTGAAAGTACTTTAGTGGTGCTTTCAAGTGGGGGCCATTTATCTCGCACTGTTTCGTTATTTCTGCTCCCGCCTTCCTCTTAGCTGTCTCGTATAATGTACGACACGGACATGACGTGTGTGTGTGTGTGTGTGTTTTGCTACTTGCGTTACAGATTGCATGGACTCTAGATTAGAAGACATCACTATGAAATATCATCATCACCATATCAATGTAACAAAACAAAACAGTGGCTATTACAAAAACAAGCTTAATAAGGTGACAAATGTCAACGTGAGCATGAAAATGCATTTAAAATAACACGTTTGCCTAAAGATTCCTAAATATATCAAAACTGTCATCAGAAGTGAAATAAATGCAATTCAATTGTAGAACTGCCGTTAAAAAAAAAATTCACTTTTTGATGGTGGCTTAAGTTTTAAAAGTGCAATTTCAGTTTTAATTTGGAACATGCATACGACACAATTGTAATGCATCACACAATTCCAGTTGTTTCATTACAGCATGTCCGAAAAGGAGTAGGAAGAATCAGAGTTTATTCAATCCTAACCCTTCTTTTAACATAGCAATTTTATCCCATTTCCTTGTGCTCTGTATCAGAACAGTGAACAAATAAATAATGAATACATAATATACCATAGTAAGCAAACAAATATTAAATACATAAATAATATTTGTGTCAATTAAAAAAAAGGGAGGAAAGGGTTCAAGATGTTCATCATAATTCGTGTTCTGTGTACTTTGTGAACACTTGTAGTTCGAACAGTCTCCAAGTGATTTAAAATTCAATATGAGACAAAAAAAAAGTTTTAATTCTGTCTGGAGTGTATTTTTAAAAAATTCATCAATCATTATTAATGAATACAATTTCGCAGTACAAGCACAACTTATATATGCACTGATGCGTTCAAATGACATAAATAAAAGTTGTAAACGACTAAATCAGATTCTAATTTGTTGTAAATGATTAATTAGAATAACAAAAAAAAACGTATTTACCATGGTTGCATGTTGCATCTGGCAGAACTCCGGCGAAACTCCTGGCACTTTTTTTTTTGGTAGTGTGCAAAACTTGTCCGCGTCCCAAAAAAGTCGGCTTTCGCCCTCCAGCGGAGGGGGACTTTCTCCTCGCCGTGTGTTCCGTGAATCTCTCAGTGGTCGGTTGGAAAACTTCTCGCCGGGTTAGTTGTCACTTTTCCGGGTTGGGTGATTAGCGGTGGTCGTTATTCTTTTGGCTTCGAGGGTGCTTCTCGCTGCTGCTGCTTCCTCTCCTCCTCCAACAAGCGCGTCAAAGCAGGTTTGGAAAGTCAGATGGTGACGCGCAATCACCACGTCCCCTTCTTCTTTTTCTTCTTCTTCTTCTTCTTCTTCTTCTTCTTCTTCTTCTTCTTCTTCTTCTTCTTCTTCTTCTTCCGCCAAATGAGTCAACGAACACAACATATAAGTCTTACTTTAAGAAAAAGCCACAAGGACGATTTTTTTAAATAATCCCCTGCCTTCAAACTCACCGGAACGGAACTCCGTCTTATAATGAAGGCAACACAAGACGTAAGTGTCTATATTAGCCGGTTAAAAGTGAGCATCGATGTCATAATGCCATTAAAATGTGAGGTGTGCCTAATGTTATGGCCAGGTGATGCATCAGGACAGGGTTTGGCAACCCAAAACGTTGAAAGAGCCATATTGGACCAAAAATTGAAAAAATCTAATCTGTCTGGAGCGGCAAAAAATGAAAAGCTGTATAAAAGTGTTATAATGAAGGCAGCACATGACGTAAGTGTCTATATTAGCTACAATAGCCTACTATCAAAATGACTATGTGTCGCAGGCTGTTAAAAAGTCACTTTTTGGTGGTGGTTTACATTTTAAATGTGTATTCCACCCGAATGCTGCTGAGATAGGCTCCAGTATCCCCCGCGACCCCGAAAGGGACAAGCGGTAGAAAATGGATGGATGGATGGAATTTGCTACTTGAATGGCGGTTAAAAGTGAGCATCGATGTCATAATTGTAACGACCTGGTCGCATTGTGGTGCGAGGTTGTTCTCCCAGGAATGCAGACGGCTTCGGACACAGCGTGCAGGTAGGAAAATGATTTATTTAAGCAAATAAATCCGACAGAAAAAACCAAAACGTGCTCATAGCACGGAAGACAAAAAACAAAGGGGACTAGCGTGGGGGCTAGCAAGCAAAATAGCATAGCATGAAAACTAGCAGGAATCAAAGTAGTCGTTAGCTGTTGCGTAAAAGCAAATTAGCAAGCCAGGCCGAGTGAGGCCCGGGCAAAGACTAAATAGCCCTCTGATTAGCGCTCGGGCAACAGGTGCGCGTCCCGAACGCTAACCAGAGGCAGGTGAGCACAATCTGCCGTCATGGCAACAGAAACAAAAACAAGGTGCTGAAAACACACGTGACACTAAAAAGTAAACAAACTGTGACCCGAGCAGCGGATCCTAACAATAATTCCATTAAAATGTGAGGTGTGCCTAATGTTATGGCCACGTGATGCATCAAGACAGGGTTTGGCAACCCAAAACGTTGAAAGAGCCATATTGGACCAAAAATACAATCTGTCTGGAGCCGCAAGAAATTAAAAGCCGTAAATAAGTCTTATAATGAAGACAACACATGACGTAAGTGTCTATATTAGCTACAATAGCCTACTATCAAAAAGACTATGTGTCGCAGGCTGTTAAAAAGTCACTTTTTGGTGGTGGTTTAAATTTTAAAAGTGGATTTTGCTACTTGAATGTCAGTTAAAAGTGAGCATCAGTGTCATAATGCCATTAAAATGTGAGGTGTGCCTAATGTTATGGCCAGGTGATGCATCAAGACAGGGTCTGGCAACCCAAAACGTTGAAAGAGCCATATTGGACCAAAAATACAATCTGTCTGGAGCCGCATAAAAGGAAAAGTCTTATATAAGTGTTATAATGAAGGCAACACATGATGTAAGTGTCTATATTAGCTATAATAGCCTACTATCAAAAAGACTATGTGTCGCAGGCTGTTAAAAAGTCACTTTTTGGTGGTGGTTTACATTTTAAAAGTGGAATTTTGCTACTTGAATGTCGGTTAAAAGTGAGCATCGATGTCATAATGCCATTAAAATGTGAGGTGTGCCTAATGTTATGAAAATGGATGGATGGATGTGTCATGTTTCTCCTCACACAAAAAACATATTTAACCAAAAAAATTATGTTTTCCACCCGTCTTTTTCTATTTTCAATCCTTTTTTAAAAATGCTCCATGGAGCCACTTGGGCGGGTTGCTAACCCCCGCATTAAGAGGAAATGGAAAAGTTACCAACGCCTAAAAAGTGATAACAATTTAGTACACATAAAAAGAAACATACATCAAAATAAATTATTACTTTTAAAAATTAAAAATACGATTGTATTATAAACATTCACATTCAAATGCTGCTCTGTATTAATGAGAAAATATGAGCTGAAAGGAGAAACAGCGCCATCTGGAGCTAGAGAGGTGACAGGAATGAGTTAAGTCGTCATATGATGATTTTTGTTTCTGAAAAATACCAGTGTTTTTTTGTTTTGTTGCTTCTACGGCGCATGTCAGGGAAACGCATGCGCATGGTGTACTTATTGATAATATGTCGCACTTTAATGAACTCCTCCTAGGGACTTGGACAAAATGCGGTTAAAATTAGACTTAGACTTCCTTTTATTGTCATTCAAATTTGAACTTTACAGTACAGATAAGAACAACATTTTGTTGCATTCGCTGGTTGTAGTGCAGGATAAAAGAGCAATAAGGTGCAGATATAAATAAATAGATTCCTGTACAGATAAATATATTGCACTTTTGCATATGCATCCACGTGTATGGATGTATGTTATATTGTCTTTATATTCTAGCCAGTTAATCCATTTTTGGGGGGAATTGAGAGGATAATTATGATGCGTTCAAGAGTCTTATGGCCTGAGGGAAGAAGCTGTTACAGAACCTGGAAGTTCTGCTACGGAGGCTGCGGAACCTCTTCCTAGAGTCCAGCAGTGAAAATAGTCCTTGGTGGGGGTGGGAGGAGTCTCTGCAGATTTTCTGAGCCCTGGTCAGGCAGCGGCTTTTTGCGATTTCCTGGATAGGAGGAAGAGGAGTCCTGATGATCTTTTCCACCGTCCTCACCACTCTCTGGAGAGACTTCCAGTCTGAGGCACTGCAGGCTCCAGTCCAGACAGAGATGCAGTTGGTCAGTAGGCTCTCTATAGTGCAGTGGTTCTTAACCTTGTTGGAGGTACCGAACCCCACCAGTTTCATATGCGCATTCACCGAACCCTTCTTTAGTGAAAAATAAAATGTTGGTTTTTTTCAAATTCAAGACAAAGTTATATGTTTTTGGTAACACTTTAGTATAGGGAACATATTCTAAGTAACAAAGACTTAATTTAGAGTTATTTGGACACTAAGGGAACATATTCTAAGTAATAAAGACTTAATTTACAGTTATTTGGTTAGGGTTAGGGTTAGAGAGTTAGAGCCAGGGTTAGAGGGTTAGGGTTATAATAAGACCATGCAGAATAAGGCATTAATAAGTACTTAATAATGACTAGTTAAGAGCCATTATGTTACTAATTTGCATGTTAATAAGCAACTAATTAATGGTGAATATGTTCCCCATACTAAAGTGTTACCATGTTTTATTACTGGTGCACAAAATGAAGCGTGCATGAACATCACCTTGTTCAAACAACAAAACCAACACAGTGCATAAACTCACAACAAATGACACACCTGCAAATCAGTCTGACTTCTGCTGTTGCCGTATCCGTAATACGCCGATAGGGAGAAGTTTGTATTTACACGATGAGTCGGGTGTGTTTTGACCTCCGCCGAACCCCTGAGGCCGACTCACCGAACCCCTAGGGTTCCATCGAACCCAGGTTAAGAACCACTGCTATAGTGCCTCTGTAGATTGTGGTGAGAACGGGGGGAGGGAGCCGTGCTCTTTTCATCCGACGCAAAAAGTGCATGCGCTGCTGAGCTCTTTTTACAAGAGCTCCGGTGTGTAGGGACCAGGTCATATTGTCAGTGATCTGCACCCCCAGGAACTTGGTGCTGCTTACGATCTCCACTGCTGTGCCGTTGATGAAGAGACAGATATGACCGTACTTGCCAACCTTGAGACCTCCAATATCGGGAGGTGGGGGGTGGGCGTGGTTGGGGGCATGGTTATTTACAGCTAGAATTCACCAACTCGAGTATTTCATATATATATATATATATATATATATATATATATATATATATATATATATATATATATATATATATATATATATATATATATATATATGAAATAGTTGACTTTCAGTGAATTCTAGCTATATATATATATATATATATATATATATATATATATATATATATATATATATATATATATATATATATATATATATATATATATATATATGTATGTATATATATATATATATATATATATATATATATATATATTTATTTACATAGAAAAAAAAAAATATTTGATTTTTTATATACTGATATTTCAGTGTTCCGGTGGCTATCCATTAGATGTCAGTATTGTCCTGTTTAACTTCTCCGTTCATGATGAGTATATCATTTCGGCCACCGTGTTCAATGGAGAAGTCTGTCCTACAAAATTTACAGGCAACATACACCTTCCCCTTCAAACTGTCCTGGATGAACTGAAATCCTTGTTTCCATTCGTTTTGGAACTTGCAAGCGTATTTCTTCATCTTGCTCGTCGACGGCGTCGCCATGTCTGTAATTTCCTCTTTCTTCTGCTTCGTCTCCTTGTTGTGCACTCTACTCTCTAAAAGCCCTAGATGTTATGACGTCATTGAGCAGGCAAGCTGTTTATATTGTGGGAAAGCGGACGTGAGAACAGGCTGTCCCCACTCTCAGGTCCGCATTGAGCTGGAGGGGGCGTGGCCTCCAGCTCCGGCTGAATACCGGGAATTTGTCGGGAGAAAATCTCTGCCGGGAGGTTGTCGGGAGAGGCGCTGAATACCGGGATTCTCCCGCTAAAAACGGGAGGGTTGGCAAGTATGGATATGACAGATATTACACATATAAGGGATGATAAATTGTGAAACAAATTCTGCCTAAGCTATAAGATGTGGGTGTGGCATGACGCCAAACATTGCTCCGATGATTCACCACCGACTGCAAATGAGTTGCTTTTAAGATGTGAGTAATATAGAAGAGGGTTGGACTCCGCCAAGGCTGCCCTTTGTCACCGATTCTGTTCATAACTTTTATGGACAGAATTTCTAGGCGCAGTCAAGGCGTTGAGGGGTTCCGGTTTGGTGGCTGCAGGATTAGGTCTCTGCTTTTTGCAGATGATGTGGTCCTGATGGCTTCATCTGGCCAGGATCTAGAGCTCTCACTGGATCGGTTCACAGCCGAGTGTGAAGCGACTGCGATGAGAATCAGCACCTCCAAGTCCGAGTCCATGGTTCTCGCCCGGAAAAGGGTGGAGTGCCATCTCCGGGTTGCGGAGGAGACCCTGCCCCAAGTGGAGGAGTTCAAGTACCTAGGAGTCTTGTTCACGAGTGAGGGAAGAGTGGATCGTGAGATCGACAGGCGGATCGGTGCGGCATCTTCAGTAGTGCGGACGCTGTATCGATCCGTTGTGGTGAAGAAGGAGCTGAGCCGGAAGGCAAAGCTCTCAATTTACCAGTCGATCTACGTTCCCATCCTCACCTATGGTCATGAGCTTTGGGTTATGACCGAAAGGACAAGATCACGGACGAAAATGAGTTTCCCCCGCCGGGTGGCGGGTCTCTCCCTTAGAGATAGGGTGAGAAGCTCTGCCATCCGGGAGGAGCTCAAAGTAAAGCCGCTGCTCCTCCACATGGAGAGGAGCCAGATGAGGTGGTCCGGGCATCTGGTCAGGATGCCCGGACCTAGGGCACGTCCAACCGGTAGGAGGCCACGGGGAAGAGCCAGGACACGTTGGGAAGACTATGTCTCCCGGCTGGCCTGGGAACGCCTCGGGATCCCCCGGGAGGAGCTGGACGAAGTGGCTGGGGAGAGGGAAGTCTGGGCTTCCCTGCTTAGGCTGCTGCCCCCGCGACCCGACCTCGGATAAGCGGAAGAAGATGGTTGAATGGATGGATGGATAATATAGAATCAGCTCTTGTCATGCAAATTAAATTCCCATTTGACTCCCGGTTGTGTATTAGATAGGACTTACAAATGGGAAGGAAAAGAAAAACAGTTCCATCTGCTTGAGGTGGTGGGGCAGTGATAGCCTTGCCCCTGTAATACAGCATGCATCTCTTTAAAAGGTGTATATTGGTACACAGGTGGATGAATCCCTGGACCGTCCTTCCAATCAAGCCAAGTGTCTGGGAGCCCCGCTTGCATGTTTGGTCAAGGTGTAAATAATAGATCTGGGATTGGATCTGTGTAGAATTCGTCGGCGAGTAACAAGCTACGGAGGTCCCACGTTATGCATATTCATAACTCGGCCAAGGCCGTGGGAGAGTGAAGACCATACGTCTGTTACTGTGAGGGCTTGCCATGCTAATTAAACGAGGTATTACACACTCATATATGAGCCAAATGTCCTCTTCTACAATATTGTCAGCATGTACGCTGTATATATTTAGGTACAGCTGTGTCATCTAATGAGATACTGTACATGACAAAAAGCTAGTAATGCTCAGTTTTGACTATAAAAACAGATTAAAAAAAACAAAAACATATTCAGTGTTTTTGACTTGTTTTAATAGCAAAGTTGCCACAGTATCTTTTAATACAGATGGAGAGTTCAGTATGTGTTTATTTGTTGCCGTGACAACTCCCCACTGTTCATTACTCAAGCAGCAGCTCTTAAGCGGCGGTAATGATAATGAGCTATTGAACCTGCCACCTCCTCCTGGGACATCGGACCCTCCGAGGGTCTCCTCTTCATTAAGTTCCAGTCACTCACTAGAGGAGCACATACAGTACAGTGCGTTATAAAGGTCAATTTGGCCCAAGATCTCTTCATGAGGAGGCTGTTAAAGGAACAGTAGACCTAGAAATTGTATTGAAATAGCAGCTTTTCCTCATCATTTAAAAACAAAAACAAATGTGTCATGTACTGTTTAGTTGAAAAAGTAAGAAATAAAAAAAATTACCATATTTTTCTGACTGTAAGGCGCACTTAAAAGCCTTCCGTTTTCTCAAAAACCGACGGTTCGTCTTATAACCCGGTGCGAGTATGTACGGAATAATTCTGGTTGTGCTTACCAACCCAAAAGCAATTTTTTTTTAGTACATGGTGTCATGATAAGCGTGTCCAGTAGATGGCAGTCACACATAAGAGATACGTGTAGACTGCACAATATTCAGTGTTTTTTCGTTCATAGTTAATATTGTAAATCCCACATGTTTTATTTTCATGTACATTCTGAGTGTCTCATTCAGTAAAAAAATGTAAAATGTCTGTCGTAACTTTTTTAGCCTTCAATCAGACATTATTGTGAGGTTTTGTATTAGTGTTCCTAAAAATAGATATACCGGCCCCCAGACACATTTTTTTCTCTAAATTTGCCCCCCCCCCCCCGAGTCAAAATAATTGCCCAGGTCTGTCATATGATGACAGAGGGCCCCATTCAGCAACCGTTCTTAAGAACAAATTTTGTTCTTAGGCCCACTTACGAAGTTTTTAAGGAGATTTTTGTATTCACCAATGTTTTCTTAGGTGGGATTTGTTCGTAGGTAAGAACAAAATCTACGAGTGCTCCAGAGCACTCTTAGGGTGGCCTATTTGTTCTTAAGTGTGACATGTTCCCTTACTTCTATTGTCTAATGTTAAAGGCCTACTGAAATGAATTTTTTTTTATTTAAACGGGGATAGCAGATCCATTGTATGTGTCATACTTGATCATTTCGCGATATTGCCATGTTTTTGCTGAAATGATTTAGTAGAGAACATCGACGATAAAGTTCGCAACTTTTGGTCGCTGATAAAAAAAGCCTTGCCTGTACCGGAAGTAGCGTGACGTCGCAGGTTGAAGGGCTCCTCATATTTCCCCATTGTTTACACCAGCAGCGAGAGCGATTCGGACCGAGAAAGCGACGATTACCCCATTAATTTGAGCGAGGATGAAAGATTCGTGGATGAGGAACGTGAGAGTGAAGGACTAGAGTGCAGTGCAGGACGTATCTTTTTTCGCTCTGACCGTAACTTAGGTACAAGGGTTCATTGGATTCCACACTTTCTCCTTTTTCTATTGTGGATCACAGATTTGTATTTTAAACCACCTCGGATACTATATCCGCTTGAAAATGAGAGTTGAAAATGCGAAATGGACATTCACAGTGACTTTTATCTCCACGACAATACATCGGCGAAGCTCTTTAGCTACGAAGCTAACGTGATAGCTATGGACTGGACTGAGAGTCCAGTCCATAGTGGGGCCAGCAGGAGACCATCTCGAGCAGAGACGGGTCAGCAGCGCAGAGATGTCCCCAACCGATGCACAGGCGAGCGGTCCACCCCGGGTCCCGACTCTGGACAGCCAGCACTTCATCCATGGCCACCGGACCTGTGTCCCCCCCACTCCACAAGGGAGAGGGAGGCAGAGGAGAAAAGAAAAGAAACGGCAGATCAACTGGTCTAAAAAGGGGGGTCTATTTAAAGGCTAGAGTATACAAATGAGTTTTAAGATGGGACTTAAATGCTTCTACTGAGGTAGCATCTCTAACTGTTACCGGGAGGGCATTCCAGAGTACTGGAGCCCCAATAGAAATCGCTCTATAGCCTGCAGACTTTTTTTGGGCTCTGGGAATCACTAATAAGCCGGAACGCAGATTTCTTGCCGGGACATATGGTACAATACAATCGGCAAGATAGGATGGAGCTAGACCTTGTAGTATTTTATACGTAAGTAGTAAAACCTTAAAGTCACATCTTAAGTGCACAGGAAGCCAGTGCAGGTGAGCCAGTATAGGTATATATACAGTATATATAGGTATATATGTACAGGTATATACAGTATAGGCGTAATATGATCAAACTTTCTTGTTCTTGTCAAAAGTCTAGCAGCCGCATTTTGTACCAACTGTAATCTTTTAATGCTAGACATAGGGAGACACGAAAATAATATGTTACAGTAATCGAGACGAGACGTAACGAACGCATGAATAATAATCTCAGCGTCGCTAGTGGACAAAATGGAACGAATTTTAGCGATATTACGGAGATGAAAGAAGGCCGTTTTAGTAACACTCTTAATGTGTGACTCAAACGAGAGAGTTGTGTCGAAGATCATACCCAGATTCTTTACTGAGTCGCCTTGTGTAATTGTTGTGTAAGAACAGCAGGTGGGAACAATTTGGGCGTTTAAGAACACGTCATGAATTTGAATGGACTCCACTTAGGAAGAAAGATAAGAGGAAAAGTTAGGAACTTATTGCAGAAAGGGGCCCGGAGACGGTGTAGAAAAAGTGGAGCAAAATGTTGGCAAAAATATTTCTCACAACACCGAATCCTAAGAAAAGTGGTGTCCAAAGACTGAGGTACCACTGTGATGCTCAGAATCTCAACAATGCCCCCATTGCTTTCGGTTCTGAGTTCATCCCGATGTTATTTTATTAAGAGGGCAACCTTTACTTAGTGTGATCGATGTCCCGCGTCCTTGGTCTTTTCTCCACTACGCGGGGGAAATAAGAACTTAAACACAACCTCAGTGCAATTTAACCTTTTAGCAAGAAAAAGGACAAGATCCCGGGGGAAGGGGGGAACGGTGCAGTTCCCATACATGCTGGCAAGCTTTCAGGGACTGTGACACGCAGGCATGTACTGTACATACTGCGCCTGAGGGCCTACATCAATGGCTCCTTTATGATGACTCCGTCAAATGTGAGGTCCCTGAGCCTGCCATAAACACATGACCTGACGGGTAAGTCGTCACATGCGCGGTCAAATGGTTTGTGGCGAGCTGGTATTGTCCAGGGGTCCCGATGTGTTGTGTCTTCTGGCTGGAAAAAGAGGGGAAGGGTAATCAATGATGTCTCTGTAAGATCTCACAGGATCTAGCATGAGGACGGCTCATGCTTTAAGGTGGAGAGTGTCTGACGAGTCCTCTGTGGGCCCGAGAATAAACAAGCGTCATTACACAACGTACACGTGCGCTCGCTACTGCAACATCACCTAATGCTATTCAAGGTGTGACATTTGACAAATTAACCGTACAAAGTCTTCAAACTTCTTCCCACCCAGCGGGGCCGATGTTCGACTAAACACTCTTTTGAGTTTGACATCCCAACTGGCGTTTGTACAAGCAAGTCTTCCGTTGGTACCCGTGGCTCTTAAGTGTCACCCGCCGCACTTCTCCGCTTCCTTCAGCATCAAAGCCAGCCACACCCCCCCCCCACCCCCCGCCGTCATCACAGACAATATCCCCCGCGTACCTCGAGGCGGCAGGCGGAGACGCGCTTTTCCCAACTCTCCACGGAGTGTCGTGTTGTGCGCCTCGCCTCCTCGCTCTGCCTGCACGTGTCGGCACAGCGGAGCTTGTCGCCGGGTTCTTTGTGGGAGGGCGGGGGATTTTTCATGCATGAGCATTTGCATGATCACAGTTGTGGGAGATTAGGTGCCTTTAAGTGACTCCGCTAAAGCGTGACAGGAGTGCATTGTCAAGACAAGGGGAGCAGTTTTTCCACTGCTACTGTATATTTTGGCAGCGGAACATCTAAATATGTCATGCTAACACTGATAGGCTGAGCCAGGGGTCCCCGAACTTTTTGACCGCATTGGGTTAAACAAAATTGGCCAGGGTCTATACTGGCTATACTGGTCCCACACTGCAAAAAGTCAGTGTTCAAAAACAAGAAGAAAAAAAATACAAAAATTAGGGGTATTTTAATTTGATCCAAGCAAAATTATCTGCCAATGGAACAAGAAAATTTGGCTTGTCAAGACTTTCCAAAACAAGTCAAATTAGCTAACCTCAATGAACCCAAAAATACCTTAAAATAAGTATATTCTCACTAATAACAAGTGCACTTTTCTTAGTAGAAAAAAAAGAGACCTTTTTGCTCAATATGTTGAAAAATATTCTTAAATGAAGTAAATGCTAGTGCCATTATCTTGACATAATGATATGCGCCCGGCATTACATTTCTTGAAACCAGCAAACTTACACTAAAAACTAATTTATTGTTCTTAATGGAAAGGCAACAAGGCAAGCGCTTGTTACTCTCGGGGTCTCCTAGCCGCTCAGGCAAATCATATTGTCTAAAAATGCATTTTTCCATGGATAACATGACATCATCGCGCCAAGTGCGTGCTCTTTCAGTCAATTAGTGCGCATATATACAGTCTGGCCCCCGGCCAAAACATTTTTAATTGTAATTTTGAAGAATTTACCTGAATGTGCATGAACTATTTCTGTTCAAAATAGTTAGAAATGTCCCATGTGAAATGTTTAAATATTAACTGTCAGTTTACTGTACTGTGCCAACTGTACTACTATAAGAGTACGTATTTTCTATTGTTGCATTGAAAATAAAACAGCAAAGTCCATTTGGCTGTCATCTGTTTTAATTATTATTTATTATTAAAGTCATGATTTTTTTTTCATGCTTGAAATAAGAAATTATTACTTTAAAAAAGTAGTTTTATACTTGTGAGTGTTGATGACACAACAGTTGATATTCTAGTTTCAAGCATGTTTTACTCAATATAGCTCATCAAATCTCAGCAACAAGCTGTAATATCTTACTGACATCATTTAGGAGCAAAACACTTAAAACAAGTAAAACACTCTAACATAAAATCTGCTTAGTGAGAAGAATTATTTTATCGGACAGAAAATAAGCAAATATCACCCTTATTTGAGATATTTCATCTTACTTAGATTTCAGTTTTTGCAGTGTTGAAAGTCTTAGACAAGAAGAGTATACAATATCATCATTGCCAAATTCTAACCAAATACAATATTTTAAGTTTTACCAATTTCTCTTCGTTACACACAGTCAAACTATTTGTTTTAAATGCTTAAATAACTCTGCTCCCCAATTGCTCTGCAAGGCAATTCCAAGACTGCAAAGTGGTAGCAGATCTACCACCCGAGCAACGTCAAAAGGCAACTGTTGCGTTCCATTCCGTAGGACATCTTTTGCCCAGACTGCCTTTTCAATAAAAGGAGCACAACTATGGAACTCTCTACCTGACACTTTGAAAAGTATACCTGCACTTGTCACTTTTAAAAAAAGTAACACAATTGTGGCTAGTTGAGCAACAATCGTGTTCCCATGTTTAGTTTTTTACTAATTTTTACTAATTGGTTCTTACCTAGTTTGCACTTTGTCTGTATTATTACTATTATCATTATTATCGACTCCTCTTTGCCTCATTCTTTTTATTTTCCTATTTTAATGATGTTAGATCCTTAATCTGTCCCCTTAATAAGAAGGGGAACCGGAGGGTGTGTTCCAACTAACGTAGGATCACACTCCTCAGCCTTCCCGGTAAGGTTTATTCAGGTGTACTGGAGAGGAGGCTACGCCGGATAGTCAAACCTCGGATTGAGGAGGAACAGTGCGGTTTTCGTCCTGGTCGTGGAACTGTGGACCAGCTCTATACTCTCGGCAGGGTCCTTGAGGGTGCATGGGAGTTTGGCCAACCAGTCTACATGTGCTTTGTGGACTTGGAGAAGGCATTCGACCGTGTCCCTCAGGAAGTCCTGTGGGGAGTGCTCAGAGAGTATGGGGTATCGGACTGTCTGATTGTGGCGGTCCGCTCCCTGTATGATCAGTGCCAGAGCTTGGTCCGCATTGCCGGCAGTAAGTCGGACACGTTTCCAGTGAGGGTTGGACTCCGCCAAGGCTGCCCTTTGTCACCCATTCTGTTCTGAACTTTTATGGACAGAATTTCTAGGCGCAGTCAAGGCGTTGAGGGGCTCCGGTTTGGTGGCTGCAGGATTAGGTCTCTGCTTTTTGCAGATGATGTGGTCCTGATGGCTTCATCTGGCCAGGATCTTCAGCTCTCCCTGGATCGGTTCGCAGCCGAGTGTGAAGCGACTGCAGTCCATAGTTCTCGCCCGGAAAAGGGTGGAGTGCCATCTCCGGGTTGGGGAGGAGACCCTGGCCCAAGTGGAGGAGTTCAAGTACCTCTGAGTTTTGTTCACGAGTGAGGGAAGAGTGGATCGTGAGATCGACAGGCGGATCGTGAGATTGACAGGCGAATCGGTGCGGCGTTTTCAGTAATGCGGACACTGTATCGATTCGTTGTGGTGAAGAAGGAGCTGAGCCGGAAGGCAAAGCTCTCAATTTACCGGTCGATCTACGTTCCCATCCTCACCTATGGGCATGAGCTTTGGGTTATGACCGAAAGGACAAGATCACGGGTACAAGCGGCCCAAATGAGTTTCCTCCGCCGGGTGGCGGGGCTCTCCCTTAGAGATAGGGTGAGAAGCTCTGTCATCCGGGGGGAACTCAAAGTAAAGCCGCTGCTCCTCCACATGGAGAGGAGCCAGATGAGGTGGTCCGGGCATCTGGTCAGGATGCCACCCGAACGCCTCCCTAGGGAGGTGTTTAGGGCACGTCCAACCGGTAGGAGGCCACGGGGAAGACCCAGGACACGTTTGGAAGACTATGTCTCCCGGCTGGCCTGGGAACGCCTCGGGATCCCCCGGGAAGAGCTGGACGAAGTGGCTGGGCAGAGGAAAGTCTGGGCTTCCCTGCTTAGGCTGCTGCCCCCGCGACCCGACCTTGGATAAGCAGAAGAAGGTGGATGGATGGATGGATGATGTTAGATCTGTGTTGTTGTTGGGGACAGGCGTTGTAAATTAGCTTTGGCTACAAACACTATGATGCATACATTGGATGACTGTTTCAGATATCTATGTTTCTGTATCTGTCCCTATTTCAAATAAACCAAAATAATAATATACATATACACACATAGGCGCCGATCCCGTGGGTTCTTCGGGGTCTGAGCACCCACGGAAAATGCCGAGCACCTACAGTACGTGGAATTGATGGCAACTTCCAATCTTTAAAATAATTTTTGAAAATTAATTCTTCTTGTTGATACTTTGTGGCCAATTTTGTCCGTTTTGTAGAATAATAAAATCACTAATCATATATTTTCTAATTAACAAAGCCTAACCAAGGTTTCATTGTGCCCAACAATGAACCTAAGCCACAATTATCTTGATTTTTGATCACACTGCACACGAGCGAATGAAGCACATACTTACTCAACAGCCCTACATGTCACACTAAGGGTGGCAGTATGAACAACGCCAACACTGTCATAAACATGTGCCGTATAGTGAAACCACGCCAAACAACAACGACAAACACATTTCGGAAAAATATTTTCACCGCAACACAACATAAACACTACAGTTTATTGAATGTTAAATGCGCCGAAAAATAGAACGTTTTGTACACCGTTGAGGGGTTTCAATGTCCAGTAGTGTGCAAGTGGGTTTTCTGTATAGTATCTCAAGCCGTGTCCATGTGGTGACATAAATTACGGTATTTTGAGAGGTGAAGTTGGACTAAGTAGGACATCACTGAAGGCCTACACTGCAAAAAGTCGGTGTTCAAAAACAAGAAAAAAAAATACAAAAATGAGGGGTATTTTATTTGAACTAAGCAAAATTATCTGCCAATAGAACAAGAAAATTCGGCTTGTCAAGACTTTCCAAAACAAATAAAATTAACTAACCTCAATGAACCCAAAAATACCTTAAAATAAGTATATTCTCATTAATAACAAGTGCACTTTTCTTGGTAGGAAAAAAAAAAAAGAGTCATTTTTGCTCATTATGTTGAAAAATATTCTTAAATTAGGTAAATGCTAGTGCCATTATCTTGACATATTGATATATTTTTTTCATGCTTGAAGTAAGAAATGATTACTTTAAAAAAGTAGTTTTATACTTGTGAGTGTTAATCTTAAGGCCCAAGCTGTTTGTTTACATGCTATTTTAAAATGTATTTCTCTTTGCTATTTGGGTTTATTGGACCCTAATTAGAATAAAAACTAAGAATCGTCTTTTTATATGATATACTTAGTCCACAAGTACACAAACGTGTATTTCATATTTAGTGACATGCTAATTTTTATTTTTACACTTTTTTTTTCCAAATTCCATTGTATGTTATACTCTTCTGACACCACCAGATGGCAGTATAAGTGTCCACATAAGTGGACATAAGACCCCAATTCAGTAGTGTACACAATTTTGGAAATAAGAGCTAAAAGGTGCTGTCCACGCATGTGGCCAACTAAGCCATTAGAGTTAATGACACAGCTTTGCATCAGTTGATATTCTAGTTTCAAGCATGTTTTACTCAATATAGGTCAGGGGTGGGCAATTAATTTTTACCGGGGGCCGCATGAGCAACCCGAGCACTGCTGGAAGGCCACATCGACAATATTTCAATTAAATTTTGCTCAATATTATTTTTGATATATACCATAAGATTAATAATAATAATAATCATAATAATTAATAATAAAAGTAATACTTCAACATAGTGTGTGTAACAGCATTCCATGACTAATATAAATAAATTAACATTAATAATAAATGACAGTAAAATAAGCACACGTATGACTGAGGAGTCATAGTGTAACTTTGTGTGGTGTTTGAGTTGTCCAACTTTTTGTGTGGCCATAAACGCACCAGTGGTTTAGTATGCGTGTTGGTGACAGATGACAAATTGCTTTTGGCCTGGTTTGTACGGCAGAAAATGACTAGTTTTTTTAGATAGAATTGTTTTACTCATGTTTTTGGTGTGGTTATGTCCGAATATAAACAGTTTTGCTCAATAAAGTGATCGATATAATTCCTGTCCTCGAAGCATCTCGATAGACGTTACAATAATTGAACGGTGTTGACGAACACCGTTAGGGCCGCTTGTTGTCACTGTCACTCAAAGTTGCATTGCAAAATTACAGAGAATAAATATGTTTATTTTGTTTAGAATTCAGATGGGATTTGATTTGGTGCGCGGCATATATTTGCTGCGCGCAGCGGACGCTTGAGCAGTGCGCAATTGCGCAGGCACGCACCTTAGAGGGAACGTTGCTTGGCAGTCCATGTCTTGTTGAAAACACGCCATTCCTCATCAACTTTTCTCTTTTTAGCGTCTCGGGTGTAAAGCGTGCATCACTTGTCGCTGCATGTGCACCTTCACTCGCAGGTTACACACGGACACACGCCCATGAATAATACTTTTCAAAATAAAAGCAGCACAGTTGTATTGCGCGCACGACATAGATGTTTTTCCAACTTTATTTTGTAATTTGTGATTGCAGCTGTTCACATTCACTCACAATCACGCACACGCATACGTCCACACGGAAGTAATGCAAATAACGATTTTCAAAACAAAAGCAGCACCGTTGTATTGCACACTCGACATAGATACTTTTTAAAATGTATTTTGTAATTTATAATTTGCCTCACGCGGGCCGGGCAGGGACGCACAAAGGGCCGGATGTGGCCCGCGGGCCGCATAATGC
This sequence comes from Entelurus aequoreus, assembly GCF_033978785.1. Taxonomy (NCBI): domain Eukaryota; kingdom Metazoa; phylum Chordata; class Actinopteri; order Syngnathiformes; family Syngnathidae; genus Entelurus; species Entelurus aequoreus. The sequence goes on from NC_084752.1 coordinate 2,669,182, forward strand.
CCAGGTCTGATATAGGTCATCAAATCTCAGCAACAAGCTGTAATATCTTACTGAGATCATTTAGGAGCAAAACCCTTAAAACAAGTAAAACACTAACATAAAATCTGCTTAGTGAGAAGAATTATCTTATCAGACAGAAAATAAGCAAATACCACCCTTATTTGAGATATTTCATCTTACTTAGATTTCAGTTTTTGCAGTGTAGGTGAGAAAAGCACGGCCATCCACTGGTAGCACTTGAAAGCGGGAAAGTACGAGGTGCTTGAGGAGGTCAAACATGGCGTGGCAGGCCTGTGGAGAACGTGTGTGGATGTGATGTTGACCAACTCAAGCATGTTTGGATGCCAAACTGATTTTTTTTTCCTTCCACCCTAGTGTGTTTGTATTTGTTGACGCAGGGTCCAGTACCAGAGCCTTGCTGCAGACGCACGATGGTCATTAAATTCCTGTGACCGGCGAGCGAAGCAGAAGGGAGTATTTGCAGAAACCATGTGTCAGTTTATGTGTCTGAACGAGGGCACAGGCAGATGTCGCACATTATCCGCCAATTTAGTGCCTCTAAAATGGTTTCGCAAATGAGCGTCCTAACGACAGGCCGTGTTGTCGGGTCGAGAAACAGCCAGTGTGTGCGCGGATAAAATAACATTTGTCCGACTGCAGTGCCTCTCATCTTCATTTACCTCTTAACCCAAACCTCACAACAGGCTGCGCTGCTTACTGTAAGTACATTAGCCACACAAGATGGAGTTGACCAGCCAGGCAGATGTCTAACACACGTCTTTGTTGATTTGTGTAGCTTTTAGTCAGAATTGTTTATGTTGATGAATGATTCAGACCTCACAGCACATGATTAAGTGCACACACACCAGATTATAAGGATGGGCATTCTGTATTTCTGTGAGTCATATGTCTTTTGTTGAACAAAAAGACAGACTCACGCTTCAATTTGGTTGTAAAACACGTAATTGAATGTGCGCTCAATTAAAAGTTAAGCTTAAATTATAATTAAGTTAAAATAAACCCCTCAAGCCTAATGGATGTGATTATTTTAACCTTGAATTATTAATATTTGTACATGCTGCTGGAGCATTAGAGGGAAGGCAATTGACCAATTAAAATCCTCCTAATTTTATTGACTAAATATTTGATGTTTTTGACATTACTTTTCCCCCATCTATATAGTCTTTATATAGGCGTGTTTTAAATGAGAGTGCAAACTAAGGTCTTGTTCAATAATATCAAGAAAACATAATACTATAGATACATGTATAGATAGGTGTCAAATACAGTTTAGAATAGCCTGTATTACAATTTAACATTTTTACTTTTTCTTTTTTGACATTTTTACTAATAGCCAGCATGGAAATACATGTTTTGTTTCTGTATACTTTCTTTCTTTCTTTCTTTTTTTCTTTCTTTCTTTCTTTCTTTCTTTCTTTCTTTCTTTCTTTCTTTCTTTCTTTCTTTCTTTCTTTCGTTCTTTCTTTCTTTACACAGTAACACACACCAGTAATCTACAAAAGTACAACAGTATCATTTTCAGTCTTAAAATCATTAAATCAATGTTCAAAAAGGAAGAATGTTGACACTTAATGCAGACTGAGATCGTGTTCTATAATAACAAGAAAAAATATTACTCCAAATAGATAGATATCAAATACAGTTTAGAATAGCCTGTATTACAATTAAAACATTTTTACTTTTTCATTTTTTTTTTTTTTACTAATAGCTAGCATGGAAATAAGTTTTTTGTTCCTGTTTTCTTTCTTTCTTTTTTTTTCTTTTTTTTTTTTAACACAAACAGTAATCTACAACAGTAGTATTTTAGTCTTCAAATCAAAAAATCAATCTTCAAAAAGGAACATTTTTGACAATTAATGCAGACTAAGATCTTGTTCAATATTAACAAGAAAAAATAATATTACTATAGATACATGTATAGATAGATTGATTGATTGATTGAAACTTGTATTAGTAGATTGCACAGTATAGTACATATTCTGTACATTTGACCACTAAATGGTAACACCCCAATAAGTTTTTCAACTAGTTTAAGTCGGGGTCCAAGTAAATCAATTCATGGTAAGATATATATCAAATAATAATAATAATAATGGATTAGATTTTATATCGCGCTTTTGTATTATTAGATACTCAAAGTGCTCACAGAGAAGTGGGAACCCATCATTCATTCACACCTGGTGGTGGTGAAAATACACTTTAGGATAGTCTGTACAGTATTACTATTAAAACATTTTAACTTTTTGACATTTTTACCAATAGTCATCATAGAAAAGCAGTTTGTTTTAGTTCTTTATTTATTTTTTTTACACAGTCACACATACCAGTAATCTACATCAGTATTATAATGATGGCAAAATATTGTAGCCGCTTAAACACTCTCTACTAGGGATGTCCGATAATGGCTTTTTGCCGATATCCGATATTCCGATATTGTCCAACTCTTAATTACAGATACCGATATCAACCGATACCGATATATACAGTCGTGGAATTAACACATTATTATGCCTAATTTGGACAACCAGGTATGGTGAAGATAAGGTCCTTTAAAAAATAAAATAAAAAATAAGATAAATAAAAAAATAAAAAATTCTTGAATAAAAAAAGAAAGTAAAACAATATAAAAACAGTTACATAGAAACTAGTAATTAATGAAAATTAGTAAAATTAACTGTTACAGGTTAGTACTATTAGTGGACCAGCAGCACGCACAATCATGTGTGCTTACGGACTGTATCCCTTGCAGACTGTATTGATATATATTGATATATAATGTAGGAACCAGAATATTAATAACAGAAAGAAACAACCCTTTTGTGTGAATGGGGGGTTGGGTTAGTGCACTAATTGTAAGTGTATCTTGTGTATCTTGTTGATTTAATAAAAAAATAAAAGTAAATAAAAAACCGATACCGATAATTAAAAAACCGATACCGATAATTTTCGATATCACAATTTAAAGCATTTATCGGCCGATAATATCTACCTATAACAACCAAAAAACTGAAAACGATTATGCTGTGTTCCAAATTTTAATTATTTACTGAACTTGTTATACATATATATATATATATATATATATATATATATATATATATATATATATATATATATATATATATATATATATATATATATATATATATATATATATTGATTTTACAACCCACTGGCGCTGATTTGTACTGTTTTTGCACTTATTTTGATTATTATTTTTCCTCGAGTGTTTGTAAATGTTGCAGTTTATAAATAAAGGTATATAAAGTTAAAATAAAATAATAATAAATAAAAAATAAAAAACTCGTAGCCGCTATCGTCACCGACTGCCGTGTTTCGACTTCAACTGTCGTGAAATGACGTGACACGTGACGCAACACGGCAACAGCGGGATTGTTTGAAAACAGGAAGCCACAAGCAATACTTCGAGCGTCTGCGTGCTGTTATTGTAAGTTTCGCCCTTACTAAAACGGACGTTTATTGTAAATTACAAACGCGCTGTGTTTGGAACATGATGTCGTGTACGCGGAACTTTGCCGTCGGCTGCTGAAGGAAAGTCAACAATAGTGGCTAAAGCTAGCAGAGTTAGCTCGCGGCGACGCTTTTGTTTTGAAGTCCTACTATTGCACGATTGAGGGCGGAAGTGCACGTCTAAAGTCACAATGTCGTACACGGACATCCCTCGTATGCTGGCACTGGAGGAGGAGGTGAGGAGTTTGTCAGAGGACTTGATGCAATGTCAGGTAAGTGGCCCAATCACTATACAATGTTGTTCTGCTAATACATTGATTGATTGATTGAGACTTTTATTAGTAGGTTGGGGGTCCATCCATCCATTTACTACCGCTTTGTCAAACTCAAATACAGAGTGGGCCAAAATTTAAAACTGAACAAAGCCGCGGGCCAAGGTTGAACAAATTAACCTTTTAATAGGGACCCAAACAAGTTTTGCATTGAATATTGAACAAGCAAGGCTTATATAACTTTATAGTGACATGCAAAATCCAGTTTCAAACAATAATAATTCAAAAATACCAATGGCATATCAAATAACATTTAAATAAAAATTGAATGCCTCTTTTCTATTTGCAGCCTTCTGAGGTAAATATCAAAATAAACTTTTTCCACAGGCTATTAATACATTTGAAAATAAAACAATAATGAATGAATCAAACATTCAAGCCTTGAAGTAGCAAGAGAAAGTGCATTAATAAAACGTTAATTATTGCTCAGTTTGCTACACTGATTTGCTTTAACACTGAATATGGAACAAGCAACGCTTATATAACTTAATAGTGCAAAATCAACTTTAAAAAAACAAACGAAAAAACATCAATGGTATATTAAATAATATTTAAATAAAAAATGGAATGCCTCTTTTCTATTTGCAGCCTTCTGAGGTAAATATCAACATGAACTTTTTCCACAGGCTAATACATTTGGAAATAAAATAACAATGAATAAATCAACCATGCAGGCCTTTTTACTGCTCAGTTTGCGACACACTGATCTAATCTGATATGCCCAGGCCAGATACCTGCCATCTTTTCTGGGATGCTAGTTCATTAATGTCGGGGCTCAGGTGGGCGGGGTTTGGTGGTAGCGGGGGTTGTATGTTGTAGCGTCCCAGAAGAGTTAGTGCTGCAAGGGGTTCTGTGTATTTGTTCTGTTGTGTTTATGTTGTGTTACGGTGCAAATGTTCTCCCGAAATGTGTTTGTCATTCTTGTTTGGTGTGGGTTCACTATGTGGCGCATATTTGTAACAGTGTTAAAGTTCTTTGTACGGCCACCCTCAGTGTGGCCTGTATGGCTGTTGATCAAGTATACCTTGCATTCACTTATGTGTGTGTAGAAGCCGCTTATATCATGTGACAGGGGCCGGCACGCTGTTTGTATGGAGGAAAAGCAGACGTGACGACAGGTTGTAGAGGATGCTGAAGGCAGTGCCTTTAAGGCACGCCCACAGTATTGTTGTCCAGGTGGAAATCGGGAGAATGGTTGCCCCGGGAGACTTTCGAGAGGGGCACTGAAAATCGGGAGGGTTGGCAAGTATGAGTATTAGCGGTGAATGCGGTGTTACAGCGGCACTGCCGCTGTATAATACTGGCGGGCCAACTCTAATGTTAATTTGATATTGCCTCAAGGGCCAAATAAAGTTTGACACCCATGTTCTAGTACCTGCAGTTTGCGTCTGCATGCATTCAAACACACTGACACCCTTTATTTGTTTGCATTGAAGCCATTTGAGAAGATGCCCTCAGTTTGTGACGGAGTGATTGAGAGGAATTATTTTACGTGCATACTCACCAGCAGGTGGTTGCTATTAACATCAACTTATCCTCACTTTGCATATAAAGTTAAAGTACCAATGATTGTCACACACACACACTAGGTGTAGGAGCCTAAATGCTATTTAAGTTAATTTACATTTTATTAGGGGTGTAACGGTACACAAACATTTCGGTTCGGTACGTACCTCGGTTTAAAGGTCACGGTTCGGCTCATTTTCGGTACAATAAGAAAACAACAAGATATACATTTTTTGGTTATTTATTTACCAAATTTGTAAACAATGGCGTAACATACATATACACACAGGGTCCATTGCCAGGGTTAATGTGGTCAACATATATAAAATAAAAGCTAAATAAGATAAGGCTCAGAATGGTTTCTTAACAAAACCTTTCTACATACAAAGTGCTTTTTTTGATTGATTGATTGAGACTTTTATTAGTAGATTGCACAGTACAGTACATATTCCGTATAATTGACCACTAAATGGCAACACCCCAATAAGTTTTTCAACTTGTTTAAGTCGGGGTCCACGTTAATCAACACTAAACTGCCTCAAGTTGTTGCTCACATTAAATAAAATGACAAAACTTTTCTTCTACATATAAAAAGTGCAACATTAAACAGTTTCAAGTCAACTCAGCCTCAGATTAACTTTTCTTTCCCCCCCAGCCTGGCTAACTTGGCAGTAAGAGGATATATGGGTTTATTGTTCTTCCACCATAGAAGTGGCTCAAAATCTAGTTTCTAATGCAATATGGATTTATATCTGCTGCTATAAAAACATTTGTTATTGCTTTAGCCCTGCCTGACTCGCCGAGGAGAGTCTGCTTGAATGCGGTGGTGACGCTTCAAATGGGTTAGCATGTTTGACGTGTTGTCAGAAGCAGCTGCTGAACAATGTCGGCAAACCTCCGTCCTCCATTGTTGTATCGCGCAGCCAAAGTCTTCCCAAACGGGAGATCTTAACGAGGCAGGAGGGTCTTCCAGCTCTGGATTTTACATGTTGTCCTAGCCCGGTCGCTGCTAGCATGCCGTGTGTTGTGCCTCGGTGTGCATTGTTTACACAACGTGCGTTACGCTACCTAATATGTCCGTGTGGAAACTCGTTCGGTACACAACCGAACCTAAACCCCCGTACCGAAACGGTTCAATACAAATACACGTACCGTTACACCCCTACATTTTATTAATAACTATATTCATATACAATATGATAAATATGCATTGTAATCAAATTGCGAGGCTCCCTTTTAGCTTCAACTGTGTTCAAGTTCTTTGTTCAAAGTAAATAAAAGCCCGTATTTCTGAAGGCACATTTTATTACATTCGCCGCAGTCATGATCTGCCATTAATTGAGCTGCCTGGCAAACCGTCCTTGGTGGTCTCGTCTTGAAGTGCAACATCAGAGCTTCGGACCCTCTAATGCGGGGGCTTTTAGTTATGTACTGTACCATTTTAAAACATTGCCATTTGAATACCACTGATGTCTTAAGACGTACTCGGGGACCGCCATTAACTACAAAGGCGCCCATCTGTCGGCCAGCAAATGTTCCTACTAGACGGATGCTAATTTCATTAAAATGTGTGGCTGCGTTCCAGCAGCCCTGCTTAGTACAGTATGTTTAGCCCATGGTGTTATAATGTCCAACATGCAAAATGAATAATTCATATGCCATCAAACGCACATGTTTAAGTGCACACTGATGAGGGTCCTGACCAAACACTTGCCTGTACTGAAGGCTAATGGCAGCTAAAGGCCTGAATGCATGTGCGGTGGCGGGAGTACGGTTGTGTGTGTGGGGGGGGGGGGGGGGGGGGGCATCTTGTTAAAGTTATCCACGCAGCTTAACTTAACATTAGCCGCATTACGCGTTGCACCACTTCCGTAGCTTGACATGTCCTCCCATTTTATATGTTCTCCACATGGTCTCATCAAGATCAGCTTCTGCCATCTTAATAAATAATTGATTAGACACTCATATACTAATTGGAGACCAGCGGATTCCAGTGGGAGGGATGACTTTTATCTTGTGATGATGTGAACATAATTTATCAGATAATTTTATATCATGTCGATTTGGTATAATTCTGTCTTTTAATGTCAGAAAATGTTGGGTTTTTTTAGACGTCCCTCATTAAAGTGCATGTAGCTTTAAGAAAGTAGCGAAACAATTTGAATTGGAAATGTGTCGGGGCTCAGCCGAGTTGGTCGACTTGAAGATGACTCACTCTGTCATCAGTTTTCAGCTTCTTTTGGGCTACTTACTTTGGGGAAAAACAGATTTGGTCGGGAGCGCTTGCTTAACGAAGAAACCGCCGCAGCGTTTTGATATGGATGCCAACCCTCCGTGGTTATGAATACTTCATCATGACAAGTGTCAATGCTTGCTCCCCTTGAGTCGAAGGTCACGTCCCAGCCGCTCGCGTTCGGAGATGCTTACGACCGACGCAGGCCCGATCAAAAATTATTTGGTACAAGACGGCTGCTTGAATTATTGATTGATTCCCCCCTCCCCCCTTTTCCCTCGTATGCTAATGTCATCAAGGATTCTTCTTCATTTTTGTTTTTCTGAGATAGAGAAAGCTGACATGTTTTTAGAATTAAGCCAAAGGAAAGTTTAGGAATAGCTTTGGTACAGAACAGGTCTACAACTGGTTATTTTCAAATTGTATTTTAGTCATATAATATTCTCGGTATACTGGATGGAATTTTAACGTAAATATTCTAAACTGGATGGTCAGATAATATTTTTGGTAAACTGAATGGGATCTCCATCCAGTTTACCAAACATATTATCTGACTAAAAAAACATTTCAAAAGTATATACTGTATTTTTCGGACTATAAGTCGCAGTTTTTTTCATAGTTTGGCCGGGGGTGCGACTTATACTCAGGAGTGACTTATGTGTGAAATTATTAACACATTACCGTAAATATCAAATAATATTATTGATGTCATTCACGTAAGAGACTAGACGTATAAGATTTCATGGGATTTAGCGATTAGGAGTGACAGATTGTTTGGTAAACATATAGCATGTTCTATATGTTATAGTTATTTGAATGACTCTTACCATAATATGTTACGTTAACATACCAGTTGGTTATTTATGCCTCATATAACGTACACTTATTCAGCCTGTTGTTCACTATTCTTCATTTATTTTAAATTGCCTTTCAAATGTCTATTCTTGGTGTTGGCTTTTATCAAATACATTTCCCCCAAAAATGCGACTTATACTCCAGTGCGACTTATATATGTTTTTTTTATCCTTCTTTATTATGCATTTTCAGCCGGTGCGACTTATACTCCGGAGCGACTTATACTCCGAAAAAGATGTTAAATGACAAGACATAATTAACCTCTTTGCATAATTTCTTCTTTTATTCAACAAACTAAATGACATGAGTTAATTTATATAACAGCATTTCATATCTAGCTTTACACGGTCACTGGTTTTTAACTGTCTTCATATCACACACACACGGCAATGTTTATTATTTGAGCGAGTTTTCTGTGAGTTTGACTTTGTGGTTTATTTTGGGGTCTTTCTATTGATTTCTATTAAAGGTGATGTTATCATACAGTACGGGCAAGAAGCAATTACACTAATTATATGACTAGCAATAACCTCAAGATGTTTCTCCGCTGAACTATCCGCACTGTTTTCCTCCGCCATTTTTCGAATGTTTCCAGGCAAAGGAGACGGCGTCGTCACGTGAGCTGCACATGACACATCATTGGCTGGCCTATTGGCACCTCATGAGACGTAGCTATGCGCATAGCATAGAGCCAACGAATCAATGACTAAATTAATCGCCAGCTATTTTTATAATCGAATTTAATCGATTAGTTGTTGCAGCCCTAGACCTTTGCAAACAAAAATGCATAAACACTACAGTACAAGCAGATGTATTAACAAGTCATATGCAAAAAAAGTTAAGTCAGAGTGAGGAAACGCCAACAAGACAAATTTCTGTCAAACGTTTGCAGGATTTTTAGACATGCTAGATTTTCGAAAGTATTAATTGGCAGCATGTCTTTGGTGATGAAGTGAGTTGAACCACACTTTTTGTGAGCGCACACCATTTTGCGCCGTTTCGTTTGCGCTGACCTTTTCCTCCAACTCCTTCACCCTCTTCTTTTCATTTCTCTACGGCACAAACACGCACAGTAGCTGCTGAAACCCACGAAGAGCGTGAATGCTCTTGAAGCTCGTTAACACGCATGCACATGGCAATCGACTTAATTTTCAGTAATCTTCAGTTAATTGACTTATTGAATATCGGCGCTGGCCTATCTAGAACCGCCGAATGAATGCAGAATAATCTGTTTCAACTCTAATTTGGTTATTTCAGTTACATTCTCAATACTAGAATTCAAATGATGTATGCCAAATTGTGTGATGTATTTCCCCAGGCCGATAAAGACTTTGTGTGGTCCCTGTGGAAACGCCTGCAAGTGGCCAATCCAGACTTGACCCAGGCTGTGAGTTTGGTGGTTGAGCGGTGAGTCCAAGCATCTTTTCAATTTTTCAGCTGTACATTTTTCTTTATACCTCACTAAGATAAGTGTGAAAAGTCGCTCAGTGGATGTTAAGGCACCTTGGCCGCTCTACTGGGGTTATGACGGAATTTGGCGCAGATGCTGATTTAAGCCGCGGTTATCCTCCCTATCGCACTCCAGCCATGGAAACCTTTTTAATGAAAACACCCTTCCACCGCTCCCGTTGTGGACCGTCTCAACCCTGCTGCCAACGCTCGTCTTTAACGGATAAATTGAGATTGAATATGACCTTTTTTCTAAGCCACCCCGAGATCAGTGGCATGGGAACTTTCAGAGGAGATCAAAAAAATGTATGGTTTTCCTGTCAATTCCCGTGTGTGCAGAGCTAATCTAATATAGAAGGCTTCTGTTTTTGCCTGGACTGAAAGACACAGGGACAGGATATTTTAGCCTGGATACTTGAACGCACGCCACCTTTAAAGCAGACCCTTGGCTTCTCAAGTTTTTATTCTCTATATCTTTTTGCCCTTGAAAGTCATTTCCCTTGCAGCACCTTGAAACAGTCGCCAGGATATGTCAGTATATGGTTTAGACATGCTTTACTGTCTCTTTTCTCTGACGCCACTGTGGTATTTAAGAGCTTGTTCACGCTGGAAACATTTGATTCGGATGAAAGGAATTCTGGTAATGTATCTAGTAGAGTGGTTCGCTTGCTCAAGCCATCATTTAAATAAGCAAATCAATCTACTAAGATTTAAATGCCTCGCGCTAAACAGTGTGTGCAACAATAAAACCTTGTGTACTACTCGTGGGCATGTTGCGTGTGATTTACTTAAACTGTGTGTATAATTGAAAAGTGGTGCAGACCGCCTTATTTAAATGAGGTTTTTGCATGATAACATTCATGTTCAGTGTTTCCCATGAACTGCCAAGATACCTGTGGCGGTGGGGGCGTGGCTATGGGCGTGGTCACCATGAAATCATCGAGTAATTTGCATAATTTACTACAATGATATGATTTTCTCTAAAAAGGCTCAAAAAATGTATACTTACTAATTAATGATAACAGTTTTGTTTTAAACGTCCATCCATCCATCCATTTTACAATATAACACGTTATGTACATATTTATATACAGATTTGAACAATAAGTTATTCACTGAAATATATTTATTAATTGTGGTTCTTACAAAAAATATATCTTATAAAAAATATAAAAGCTAAAATGTCTCTTAAAGCTCTGCCCCTTTAATTAGTGCATACTAAATAATTTAACTTTAGCCTACTACTACAACCATGTTATTTACCAGCAACATAAAGTGAAACAGAGGCAGAGGTGTCCTGCCACAGTCAGTAACAAATAAACAGAAAACAGTAGTGGTGGTAGATAGACACAAAGCTTCATCAAACATCTGATCCACTGAACAAAGAGCTCCAAAAATCTTGATCCTACACATCTCTTTTGTAAAGTAAATCTGAACAGCCGATATGGGCATCTACATCAACTATATGATTTGCCTGAGAAGCTGGACAGGACAAAAAAAAAAAAAATTGTGTGGCAGCCTTAATTCTTTCGTGGCGGGCCGCCACAAATAAATGAATGTTTGGGAAACACTGATGTTATCATGCTCTACCTGTGACGTTTTGCTATGTTTTCAAACAAGCAGCAGACATTTACCACATTTAACACTTTAGAAGCAGTCCTGCGGTTCATCTACAGTAGAAACATACCCATATTTTCCGCACCATAAGCCGCCCTGTGTTGTAAGCCGCACCTTCAATGAATGGCATATTTCAAAACTTTGTTTACCTATTAGCCGCCCCGTGTTATTACCCGCACCTACGCTACGCTAAAGGGAATGTCAAAAAAACAGTCAGATAGGTCAGTTAAACTTGAATAATATATTACAAACCAGCGTTCTAACAACTCTGTACACTCCCAAAATGTAATGTGCAAATGTGCAATCACAAAAATAGTAACACTCAAAATAGTGCAGAGCAATAGCAACATCAATAACTCAACATTGCTCGAACGTTAATGTCACACAACACACAAAATAAACATTTAAAGCTCACTTTCTGAAGTTATTACTCATCCACAAATCCCTCGAATTCTTCTTCTTCGGTGTGCTTCACTTGTTTTTTGACACCATCTGTGATGTGGACGCGCATGCAGTCGTAGATCAACAGGAACGGCGCAGCATGAAATAAGTCACCCGGTCTCTTCGCTCATCTTTTCTTCATCCATCCATCCCTTCGAGTTAGCTTTTACGATGACGCCGGCTGGAAAGTTCTCTTTTGGCAAGGTCTTCCTTTTGAATATCACCGTGGGTGGAAGTTTCTGGCCGTTAGCATGGTAAGCTAGAGGTCAGTGAAGGACGACTTCTCATTCCCTGTGGTGCGAATATTCACCGTACGTGTTCCCGTTGTATCCACAGTGTGGTTCACATGAATATCAAAAGTCAGTGGAACCTTGTACGCGTGTCTCTAAGTAGGAGACATTTTGTGGTCTTTACAGAAACACACAAATAAAATGAAACGTAATATCCGCGCGCTTCTTCTTCTACGGGGGCGGGTGCTCACCTTGGTGGTTGCTTACAGTAGAAGAAGAAGCGCTTCCTCTTCTATGGGGGCGGTTGCTTACCGTAGAAGAAGAAGCGCTTCCTCTTCTACGGGGAAAAAAGATGGCGGCTGTTTACCGTAGTTGCGAGACCTAAACTTTATGAAAATAAATATTAATATTAATCCATATATAAGGCGCACCGGGTTATTAGCCGCACTGTCAGCTTTTGAGAAAAATTGTGGTTTTTAGGTGCGGCTTATGGTGCGGAAAATACGGTGTATATATATATATATATTAGGGGTGTAACGGTACACAAAAATTTTGGGTCGGTACGTACCTCTGTAAATTTTTGTGTACCTTTACGCCCCTAGGGACAAGTGGTTCAAAACTAACCAAGTGGTTTAGTCTGGACTACAAACTACCATTGGTTTGAAGACTACAAATGTAAAAAAAAGAAAAAAATACATGCGAAAGTGAGTGCGAGTGCTCCTCGGTACGATTGCCTCCCATTCCTTCCTTCCCCACAACCTCTGCAGTTAGTTTACAGTCCCACAGGAAACCCATCAAAGTGTGCTGGTCCGCGGAGACCGCCACGTTGAGCATCCACCCCACGATCGCATGTGTACTGTATCACCCGATGCGCAGGAGGATATTGACATGGTAATTGTGTCGACTCCAGTCAAGCGCAGGTGTGCCCATTGGGAGAACCCTCCTCAACCCCCACCTCCTCTCCCCTCCTTGCGGAGTTTTGCGGAGTGATTGCCGGGGAAGCGATGAGCACAGCCCCCCAACGCACGAGGAGATGTAGCTAGGGCAGCGAGCGTTCCATCTCCTCCAGGGACCCCTGATACTTATTTCAGTGTCTGTCAGGGGAGAGGGCTGATCAGAAGAGGCAAAGGGATTGGGAAAGAAGGCCTTGAAGATGGAAGGTGTAGCGGGAGTGAGTGAGGAGGGTTGCGGGGGCCCTGGTGGTCTCCAGTTGTTTCAACAAACAGGTCCCCAATTGCTGCTCTGTTTTTGTCTCCCTAAAAGTTCACACGGTGAATAGATATGCCGGGAGCTAAAAGAAAGTTCACTTTGTGTTGTGTGCTTTTTCTCTTTTTATCTAGGTTTACAATATAAAGGACAGCTGGGACATTAATGTTGATGGATTTTACCATTTACAGCAGAAAAGAAGGCTCGTAACGGGTATTACACTGTACAACATCGCAAATTAGCTTATTCCAACTGTCTACATTGTAGTACAAAGCAAAAAGTCTGTGTTCAAAAGCAAGAAAAAAAACACACAAATTTGGGGTATTTTATTTGAACTAAGCAAAATTATCTGCCAATAGAACAAGAAAATTTGGCTTGTCAAGACTTTCCAAAACAAGTAAAATTAGCTAACCTCAATGGACCCAAAAATAGCTTAAAATAAGTATATTCTCACTAATAACAAGTGCACTTTTCTTGGTAGAAAAAAAAAAGAGACCTTTTTGGTCAATATGTTGAAAAATATTCTTAAATGAATTAAATGTTAGTGCCATTATCTTGACATAATGATATGTGCTCAGCATTACATTTCTTGAAACCAGCAAACTTATACTAAAAACTAATTTATTGTTCTTAATGGAAAGGCAACAAGGCAACCGCTTGTCACTCTCGGGGTCTACTAGTCGCTCAGGCAAATCATATGGGCTAAAAATGCATTTTTCCATCGACAACATGACATCATCGCGCCAAGTGCGTGCTCTTTCAGTCAATTAGTGCGCATATATACAGCCCGGCCCCCGGCCAAATTTTTTTTATTTTTAATTTTGAAGAATTTATCTGAATGTCCATGAACTATCTCTGTTCAAAATTGTTAGAAATGACACATGTTAAATGTTTAAATATTAACTGTCAGTTTACTGTACTGTGCCAACTGTACTACTATATGAGTACGTATTTTCTATTGTTTAATTGAAAATAAAACAGCAAAGTCCATTTGGCTGTCATCTGTTTTAATTATGAGACACAATTGTGTCAAAATCATGATTTTTTTTTGTAGTTCTGGAGTATTTATTAGTAGCCAGTGAGAAGGTATATTATTGACGTGAAGTATATTACCTGAGGGGGTGTGGCTACAGAATAGAGTTGTCTAATGGGAAACATTTTTTGAGTTCCTTGCATGCATGTTATGTATTTTACATTACATTTTCAATGATAATAATGTAAGTAAATGATCTAATATGTGGTACATTACATGGGATATGTAAGTGTAAAATAGACAGCCAAAAGAAGGTTGGTAGATGAGAATAAATCTAAAGGTAAAATATAATTGCAGGAAATGTAGTCTTGATTTCCCAAATTTTCTGTTGGGGTTTTGCGTGGTGATATAAATGTTCCTCTTTTTTTTCTCAATTTTCCTCTTTTTTTCCTCAAAGGATGCTTACATCCCTGCCTAAAAGTGTGTACAAAATGTTGTGGTGACTCGGCTAAACACCCTGAAGTTACAGGGATTTTTTTTGTAGCGCTGTGTGAGAAATTTGAAGTCTGTCAGACTTTGGGGGTTTAACAACGCCACCATGTTGTAGGTTGTCATAACAATAAAAAAAACAGGCTATGCAGTAGGAGTTCATTTATTTGCCAAATTTGTAAGGTTTTACTTAGCGTACACAAACCAATACATACAGTCTAAAGATAAAGCCATTTATGAAAATAATCCGAACCATTCGGTAGACATGACACCGTTTGGAGCACGCGGATCATATTTTTCTTATTGTATTTTCTTTTTTTACGACTCAGTTTGGAACGATCATACGCATGCGCATTACACAACGTGAGAAGAAGGAGAACTTGCGTTGTGAAGGCATTTGTGTTAGAGTCATGGCAAACTGACTTTTTTTTTTTTAACAAACCTACAGAGAAGTCCGTAGAATTGTTCAATATGAGTCTGTTGAATGGGAGCTCTTTGGCAGACCTTCCAACTCCTCCAGATTCTCTGGAAAACTTCTAGATATTGCCCTTGTTTACCAACATCTTGACAGAAGTTACGAATCTCCCAAATTGGGACGTTATGTTGCTCATAAAGTATTGTAGGTTTTGCTCGGATGTCGAAAGGATGACGAGGAGGTGGTCAAATGACAATCACTAAATAAATTACATAATTGATGGAATTGAAAAAATGGTACAATATACACCAAACCGTAAACCTTGATAAAATATGAACTATGAATGTGGTGAACTGTTCTATCCCTGATAGTCATGCATGATGCATTTGAATTCCTCATATTGTCCTCTAGTGAGAAGTACAAAGCGGAGATGAAGGACAGGAAAGTGCTGGAGATCCTCCAAACCAAGGACTACGAGATACAGGATCTGAAGGAGGTACAGTACTGTACGATTTTTAATTTCAATCAGTCTGTAACACAGTGTGTTTTTGACAGGAACACCACCCTAAAATTTACCATTAAAACATTACACCCTCAACAACTGGAAAGCCGATTAAAGAATACACAGAGCTAGTAGTTTTGTGCTTTATTTTTAATGTTTTGCTAAGATGTCTGTAAATTATTCTGTCCCTGCTAAGTAAAATGAAATCATGAAGAAGCCTCCCTTGACTGACATAATTGTTTGATTAAACCTCTCCTGCAAATTAACGCTAATTCGTAATGACTGTAATTGAGCCAACTGTTTTATTATATTACCGTATTTTTCGGACTATAAAGCGTACGTAAAATTCTTTAATTCCTTCAAAAATTGACAGTGTGAAATATAAACCGGTGCGCCTAATGTGCGTTTTATTTCTGGTTGTGCTTACCGACCTCAAAGCCGTTTTATTTGGTACATGGTGTAGTGATAAGTGTGACCAGTAGATGGCAGTTACTCATGAGAGATATGTGTGGGCTGCAGGTTGACTGACGCCTGTTCAATAAATGACACTAGCAAGTACCCGTAAGCAAGCAACACCAAAACTGGGATGTTTCATTGAGAATATAGAACTTTACACACGGCTCTCAAAAATCTGTCGAAATGTTTTAGTGTGACTTAAGTAAGCTACGAAGCTGCACCGCTTGATGGATCGCAGAGTACTAAGGCTACCGTAGTCAGACGTACTGTGCTTCAACATACGGGTATAATTATGGTGTTTGTATAAGGACCTCAAAATGGCACCTTTTAGGAGACATGTCTGGCGTTTTGTTTCGCAATATTATGCAGAACCAACTTTTCTTAACTATTGGTACTTGCTGATGTGTATTTGGGATTTCAATGAAAAATTTGCGCGCGTCCGCCATTGTAGCCCGCGCTGTAGTTAATAAGCTCCTTGTTTTTCTCTATCCTCATGTTGTGGGGCATTCATTCTCCGCTGTTGTCATTTCTAATACAATAAGTTCTAACTTATATTTGTCAGTAGACTCGCTATGGAAGCACTAAAAACTCCCGTTACAACAAAGATGACGGGGAGAAAGGCTGTGAAAGTGGTGGCACGTCAATAAGGCCGCCCACAAAACGGTGCATCCTCAAGAGACGGTGAAAAAGCAGCTTGAAGCGGTCTGTGAAATATAATCTTTGCATTTTTTTGACCCAAGAACCACCATTACATGTTATGTAGACCACAAGGAAGTCTTCTAATGTATAAAATAAATAATATGACCCCTTTAATGTGCCTTATAACCCGGTGCACCTTTTGTATGAAAATGGACCTGAATAGACCCGCTCACCGGCAGTGGGCCTTATAATCCGGTGCGCCCTATTGTCCAAAAAATAATGGTATTCAAATACACGTAAGTGTTATTTAATTGTCAGTATTTTTAATTAAAGGGGACCTAAATCTATTGTCCTCTTCTCTTTACTTGTGCCAAACAATGCCGAAGCATCAAATCATGCATTTGGGTGTTTGCCTGTATGCAGTTTTGGATGCTTCCAAACACTGTTTTTGCAGACTTTTTTTTAACAATGTGACGTCACACATTGACAGAGGTACTTCTTTGGGATTTCCTAATACATGCTGTCACCCAGCATCCTCCTCTCCGCTTAACCAATACAGCTGCCTATGGTCTCCCGTGTTATTTCTTCTCATTTCATACCCTCCCGCCTGCTCTGATGTCTATAAAATAAATACTACCTAGTTTTTGTCTGACGTTTTACACCGGACTGTTTTGTCAACATTGACCAGTACAAAGTTGGATTAGCTCAGTGCTTCTCAAAAAGCATCCAAACAACAGAAGAATAAGGGACTATTACGTGTAGATAGAACATGTTAAAAGAGAAAGTAAGCAGATATTAACAGCAAATGAACAAGTAGATTAATAATGAATTTTCTACCACTTGTCCTTAAAAAATTTGACAAAATAATAGAGTGGAAAATGACACAATATGTTACTGCATATGTCAGCAGCTAAATTAGGAGCCAACAAGTTGTCTAGTATGTTCACTATTTTATTCAAGGACAAACTTGCAATAAGAAACATATGTTTAATGTACCCTAAGATCTTTTGTTAAAATAAAGCAAATAATGCAATTTTTTTGTGGTCCCCTTTATTTAGAAAAGTATCGAAATACATTTTGGTACCGGTACCAAAATATTGGTATCGGGACAACACTACTGTACTGTAATAAAAGGCAAAAATAAGAAATACTGTGCTGTAATATGGATTCTCTTTCACACACGCACACACACACACACGCACACGCACGCACACAATAATAAGATACAATACAGTATCTTTTAGCATTGTCAATTTAAGTTTATTTATATAGCCATTTTTATGCTTGAAAAATCCTAATTTAGTCCAAAAATCAGTTTGAATTTGCTAAAGTATCCATATTTTTGACTAAATATTCGGCTGTAGTCAAACACAAAGCGGTGAGAAACCGCGATGGAGTGAAGACGCAAGATTCAAAGCGTGAAGTGGCGAGGGATGGCTGTAGGTAACATGGAAAATCCAAATCCTGTTAAAATGTAATATACAGTATCTCTAATAAGAGCCTTGATTCTAGCGTTATTGATTTGCCTGCTGACAAATGCCTTGACAAAGCCCCCCCTTTTACTTTTGTCTTCGCTTTTGTTGGTTGTGTCTTCACAGCAAGTGTCAGGGCAGCAGCAAAAGATCAGCAAGCTACTCCAGAGTCGGACAGTCACGGACGACGAGGGTTCTTTAATGAAGAGCGAGCTGGAAGCTGCGCGTCAACAGCTGCTCGGCAAGAGCACGGAACTTGAGGTCGGTCTAAGAAATCTTCTCTTGTGACTCTGAAAGTGACATGTAGCTTCAGGCGTTGTTAAATACAGGCTAGTGTCTTTGTGTTTTTCTCTATATTTTTGTCTTGCCGCTGACAACAGATAATATTTAACAGCTGGACAGAGAGCAAGAGGAAGAAAAGCAGGTTGTTAGCTAGCAGATAAATACTTAATGACTGGATCAGTGGGGTTTGGAGTAGTGACAGTGTATTATGGTGTGGCATCCCCCCATAATTATGGTCGGATGGGGACCGGGGTATGACTAATTGATAAAGGAGCGGTCCGCCCACAGTCTCCCGGCGAGAAATGGTCAGGGACAGCATCAAAAGGTGGCTTCCGGCGAGCGGCGTTCTCATTAGGAGCGTTGTCATTCGAGCTGACACTCCTGCACCTCTACCTGCGTGAGTCCAGCGAAGGCAGCGAGACTCCGCCCACTCAGCAAGCTCGAGCCTGGACCTTCAGCACGGGTGACCTTGTTTCACACAAGTGTCCACCATACTTAAGCAGGGAACAAAAATATCAAAGCCGTGCAGAATTTGTCAATATTGCACTGCAAAAAGTCAGTGTTCAAAAACAAGAAAAGAAAATACAAAAATGAGGGGTATTTTATTTGAATTAAGCACAATTATCTGCCATAGAACAAGAAAATTCGGCTTGTCAAGACTTTCCAAAACAAGTAAAATTAGCTAACTTCAATGAACCCAAAAATACCTTAAAAAAAGTATATTCTCACTAATAACAAGTGCACTTTTCTTGGTAGAAAAAAAAACAAAAACCTTTTTGCTCAATATGTTGAAAAATATTTTTAAATGAAGTAAATGCTAGTGCCATTATCTTGACATAATGATATGCGCTCGGCATTACATTTCTTGAGACCAGCAAACTTATACTAAAAACTAATTTATTGTTCTTAATGGAAAGGCAACAAGGCAACCGCTTGTTACTCTCGGGTTCTCCTAGCCTCTGAGGCAAATCATATGGTCTAAAAATGCATTTTTCCATCGATAACATGACATCATCGCGCCAAGTGCGTGCTCTTTCAGTCAATTAGTGCGCATACTGTGTATACAGCCAAAAATGTGTTTATTGTAATTTTGAAGAATTTATCTGAATGTGCATGAACTATTTCTGTACTGTCACCACCTGTCACATCGCTCCGTGACTTATTTTGAGTTTTTTGCTGTTTTCCTGTGTAGTGTTTTAGTTCTTGTCTTGCGCTCCTATTTTGGTGGCTATTTCTCTTTTTTTGGTATTTTCTTGTAGCAGTTTCATGTCTTCTTCGACCACTATTCCCCACACCTGCTTTGTTTTAGAAATCAAGAATATTTCAGTTGTTTTTAATCCTTCTTTGTGGGGACATTGTTGAGTGTCATGTCGTGTTCGGATGTACATTGTGGACGCCGTCTTTGCTCCACAGTAAGTCTTTGCTGTCGTCCAGCATTCTGTTTTTGTTTACTTTGTAGCCAGTTCAGTTTTAGTTTCGTTCTGCATAGCCTTCCCTAAGCTTCAACGCCTTTTCTTAGGGACACTCACCTTTTGTTTATTTTTGGTTTAAGTATTAGATACCTTTTTACCTGCACACTGCCTCCCGCTGTTTCCAACATCTACAAAGCAATTAGCTACCGGCTGCCACCTACTGATATGGAAGAGTATAACGTGGTAAGTCTGCCGATCTCCAGACAGTACAGACACTCAACAACGGCACATTATTTGCGGATTATAATTACTGGTTTGCAAAAATATTTTTAACCCAAATAGGTGAAATTAGATAATCTCCCACAGCACACCAGACTGTATCTCACGGCACACTAGTGTGCCGCGGCACAGTGGTTGAAAAACATTGCAGTAGACTTTGCAGGCAGTTGCAATTCCAAGACATTAGATGGCAGTACTGTATAGGTAACAGTGTGTTGCCTTGTCTGGAAGTAGTCTTTGCCAATAAGGAGAATCTAGTCTTTTTTTTTTTTTTGCACCCTTAAAAGTGTTCATACTGTAAGTATTGTACTTATTACACACCTGCTGGAGATGTTGAAATCATCATGTAAACTCACTAATGCTAATCAGTAGCATGTCAAAGGCAAATCCAAAGTAAATCAGCATTGAGCTACTGTAGTTTTTTTATTTTTTTTATCAGGCATTAATTTGTTGGCATGTAAAATGACAACATTATCTAGACTGAGTCCGCTCTGAGTGCTTGTTTGTCGGCCGAGTCTGACATCACGCGCAATAAAGGTATCGAAATATGGCACAGTTTGATTTTGTGAACTGATACCTTGTAGTACCGACGGAATTCGGTACCAATCCGTACTTGTCATAATCATATAAAGACAAGAAAAGACAAAAGCACCTGAACTTTTCCCTCATTGTTGTTTTTTTGGCCCACATGACCCCCTCTCTCTGTCTTCTCCCGACACGCACACCTCTCCTTATCCAGGAATGGAAGACGCAGTGTAGGAGGAGAGAGGAGGCGGCGCAGCAAGTGGTCCGGGCTCTCGAGGAGGAGAAAGAGGGATTAACGTCCCGCTGTGTCGCCCTGCAAGCTGACCTGGAAGAGAGAGAGAGGCAGGCCAGTGACCACCGTGACCAGAGGGAGGCTGCCCAGGCCAGAGTCAAGGTTTGAATAACACAAACACACAGCAGATGATGGTCCTTGTCCGCCACGGCGCCTCCCTTTCTTCCGCACACCTTGACATATGTGACCCTCTCACTTCTTTTCCTCGCAAACATAAATAAAACACATCACTGCAGCAAAACAAAGTGTGAAGACAGCGGTCTGACATGTCTTCCAACACAAAGAAACTGCTATTGTGTAAAGTTGTGAACAACACTGGCGTAAGTTTCAGCATATTGTTTGACGTTACCTCCGGAAATAACTTACGCTTTTTAATGAGTGTGTTAGGCACCCTTGATATACATTTTTGATGTATCAACTAGTAGGGGTGTAACGGTACTTGTATTTGTATTGAACCATTTCGGTACGGGGGGTTCGGTTCGGTTCGGTTCGGAGGTGTACCGAACGAGTTTCCACACGAACATATTAAGCTAAGATAAAGTCTTAACAAGCTGCTCCGCTTCTTCTGCCTGTCTCTGTCAGTCCTCTAAACAGCACCCAGCATTGTCCCACCCACACAACCATCTGATTGGTTACATACAGAGCGGTAACATCCAATCAACAGTGCATATTCAGAGCGGTAACAGCCAATCAGCAGTGTGTATTCAGAGCGCATGTAGTCAGTGCTTAGCGTTTAGCAGGTAAACATCAGGCTGCGGACTATCCACAAATGATAATAAACACCTCCCAGTCAACTACTAGTAACATCACTATGAGCCCGTTGACGTTCTAGAAATATAAACTTCAGCTCAGCTCGCTCGCAGTCCTGGCTTGAGGTGAAGGCTAATTCGCTTTTAGCGTAACGTTAGCTCATTTTGCGGTGTGTGTGTGTTACGGACAGCAAAGCCCTGTCTGTCTGTTATTTCACTTTACCCTTTTCTGTGTTGATTGAGCTGTGTTGAAGCAGCAAAAAAGGACATTATGTTAAATGAAGAGTTTCTGTCTCTGATAGTTGATATAATAATGTAAGTGCATCATTAAGCCTACATGAACTCCATGGTGTTCAGGGATGAATAGTCTCTCCTATTGCTATTGTACTATTTTTTCAGCTATAGTTCCATGAATCATTAGTAATGCAGCAGGCTAGTTTTGAATGGCAGGCTCCCTGCTATCACATGTTGATACAAATATAACATTTACATAATAAAAATTAACTACAGGCTTCCCAAATGCTGTAATAAATTAAGCATGATGAGTTGACTTGAAACTGTTTAATGTTGCACTTTTTATATGTAGAAGTAAAGTTTTGTCATTTTAATTAATCCGAGCAACAATTTGAGGCAGTTTAATGTTGATTAACGTGGGCAGAATTATTATAGTGTTCCCAATGTTAAAAGGATAATGCCATTGTTTACAAATTTGGTAAATAAATAACCAAAAAAATGTATATTTTGTTGTTTTCTTACTGTACCGAAAATTAACCGAACCTTGACCTCTAAACCGAGGTACGTACCGTACCGAAATTTTTGTGTACCGTTACACCCCTACCGGATATACATTTTTGATGTATCAACTTGGGATGCACGTTTTTTTCAAGCCGATAAGTTCCTGCTGTTTAAAACCGATATTAATAACTTATTATACAGTCTCTATTTTTTTATACTTAAATTTTACTGTAGTTTGTGCACGCCTTTCTTTGAGGCTGGCTTTGGGGCAGCTTCTTTAGCAGCCTCTGTGTCTTCATAGGCTTCCAAAACACCGTCGTAGCGATGCTGGTGTTTCAAGTGGCTGATAAGGTGGTTTTTCTTCCCCTCCTCATGCAATCTCAATAATTATCTGTCTGATATTTATCATGCAGTACAGCCTTAAAGGGGAACTGCACTTTTTTCGAATTTTCATTGTTCACAATCCTTATGAGAGACTAGAAGTTCTTTTTTCTTTTTCTTTTTTTTTGCATATTAATTTGGAATAATCGGCTTGTTTTAGGTGGCTAGAAATGCAACTACTGGGAGCAATCCATTCTGCCTCTAAATCCCTTTGAAAATGCATCCAAAAAACCCCCAAAATACTTCATATACCTTCCGGAACCTGTACAATAACCAAACTGTAGAAACATTGTTATTGTAAGTGCGAACACTGAGGAACTGTTTTTCTAGCATACTAACACATCGCGTTGCGACGGCACGCAACGGCATTAGCTAGCTGCTGCGTCAACAGCTGAATGGCTTTGAGTTTGTAATGCACAACGCAATGTGATAGGACACCAATCTGTACTGACTGAAAAACATGAACAATAATATTACAGTATATGTAAAGTATTAGCCTACATTTCATGTTTTGATTGTACACAGCTAGCTCGACAGTGTATGTACTATAGTTGTAATACCATGCATGCTTTGCGGCATGTATCATGATCAGTATTATAGTGACTCACTCGATGGACAGTTGTCCGTTTAGTCCAGCTGGCCGGGGACGTTTTTTTCGTGGGTTTTCTTTGGCTCCAAGTTCCACATTTACACCGTCAAGTCACGCCGACTTCACTCTCTCGGCTTCCGTCTGCTCCAACATTTCACCCTCTCTTCGTGTTCGCTTCTGTAAGCAGCAGTTCATCCTCCGTATATTCAGCTTCAGAAAGATAAAGTTATGAATCATAATTTGTCTAAAAGTAGTGGTCTTCGTTGTCTGTTACCAAGTCTGTCATGTTTAGAAAACACACGTGTTTTTAGGAACACATTTTTGTTGCCTGAAGTCAGAAGTGCGCTGCTATGGAAACAGGTATAAATGCGCTGAGGAAAGAAGTTCCGGCAATGCTTTAAATGACCGAAATAAGGTAAATAATGTACATATTACATATTGTTATGAAAGTGTCTATTGCTACATCATATATATATATATATATATATATATATATATATATATATATATATATATATATATATATATATATATATATATATATATATATATATATATATATATATATATATATATATATACACAGTACATACATATACAGTATATATAGAAAAATACAGTACACACATATACAGTATATATATATATATATATATACACTTTTAGCGTGTGCATAACAAGTTGATGCTAAGTTTTGAAGTTGTTTTAGACGGCTTTGAAGGCTACAGTGGTGACTCCCATTAGCCACATTTTGCAGGTGTTTTTTATAATGTTTATAATCCTAAAAAAACTAAAACGTCTCTCATAATGATATTGAACGATAGGCAAAATTACCCAAAGATTGCAGTTCCGCTTTAAAAGCAACCTGTATTTTTTAAATATTCTTCTGAGGAAAATCCAATTATTTCTATGACAATACACACACCGATAACGAGAAAAAATGTAATACAATTGTACTTTTTCCACCTCATAAATTACAATTTTATTCACCTTCTTGTAAAATATCACCTTTTTAAAATAATGTTGTATTTGTCATTGCAACTTATTTCTTGTTGTATCACATGATCTATTAAGACTTTTTCCTTAACTTAATTACCACAATGATGTTCCCTTTCCCCCTAGTAATTTATGGCTTCTTTTCATGTGACAGTATAACTTCATTTGGGTTTTTTTTGTAGCATTACAACAATCTTCTCTTAATATAATTTACGCCAAATTACAAATGTATTCTCGTAATTACATTTTTATACAACAATGTTTTTCCTTGAAAAAATGTTACAACTACATTTAGGGCAAATTAAAACACTTTTGCTGTAAAATTTAACCCAATATTAGGTTTGTTCTATATTTTTTTCTGGTAGAATTTTTATATTTGTATGGGTTACAATTGTATTTGTGTGAAATTATACATTTTTATGATAACTTTTTTATGTCCCATCAATACCGGTATTATTATTATTATTATTATTTTTGGGTACATCTTGCTTTCTAATTTTACAACTTAATGTTTGGAAAATGTCATCTTGCTTTGGTGTAGTGTTACAGTTTCAATTCTGTAAACACATCTTCAGATGCTTTCACCTTTGGTGGAGTACAGTGTTATGTTAACATATGTTGAAATACTGTACTTTCTGGAATAACTGTGTGTCAGGATTTGGAGGAAGAGTTGGGACGAGCCCTGCTGGAGGTATCCAGGTTGCAGAACAAGAGTAGCTCTTTGGCAGCTTGCATAACTATCAAAGAACAGGAGGTGGCAACAAAAGAGGATCAGCTCCATAAACTTGGGTGAGCATCCACTTTGTTGTCATAAACTACAAGTAAATAGTTAACATTTTGGGGTACAGGTGTTGTTTAAATGAGGTTGAGTGTGTGTGGATCTGGGCAAGTACATCGCTCTCAATGCTGAGGCTTGAGGATGACACTAATATTTCCAACCCAGACTCAACTAAAGCCACTTTGTAAGCCCTGCATAGTGGATGCGCTTTAAAGGAAGGAGAAAAGGGAAACTGTGCAGGCTTTAGCTAAGCTTTAGTCGATATGGTAAAAAAAAAAGTCTGGGAACGGTAGGCGCCTTAGAGGTAATCTCAACCTTTTTTTTTTTAAACTACTTTTCTGTTTTAATGACCACGCCGCTCTGATGTGTCAGTCACATTCGGGCTTGCAAAGGGCTCTGTGGGTTTAAGCTCGGTGATTAAAGATGGCTCCACGCTTTAGAGGAGCACTTTACGATTGTAAGTCCCCGGGAACTCGGGGAATTGAGCCCTGTTATCGCCACTGTGTTGTACTGTAAATTAATTTGCGTGCGACTCGATTGTCTCGTGTGCAGCTGCGACTTGGCAGAAGTGCAGACGTTGTACAAACGGAGCACAGAGCATGCGGCGGCACAAAGCCATCTGATCAAGCAACTGGAGGGACTCAACCTGGACACGCAGAGAGTGCTGAGGAACCAGGAAGAGGTGCATACTGCTGACAACACCTCCTGTCAGAGGGTACATATACACACACACACACATATGCCTAGACCATCTTTATACATCGCTATCATTGTTCTTTGAAAGGACACTGCACTCGGAATGTTGTCAGGGTCGTGGTTGTTGTCAGGGTCGTGCTTCACGCAAAATAACATGCAAAAACAGAGTGCATAGACTCTACATTCCCACATTCTGACTTTTTTCTTGCAATGTTACTTTTTTTCCCGAAGTAAAATTTTGACTTTTTTTCCACTGTAAATAATAACCTGATTTTATTCCTGTTAAATTAATATTTTATTCTATTAAATATACATCCTAACCTTTTTTCATGATATGTAGATTTTATTCCTGTAAGGTTAGTTCTAATGAATATATTCTCACTTTTTTCCCCAATATCCTGATTTTAGTCCTGTAGAATTACTATGTTATTCTAATAGATATTTTGCAATCTTTTTTAATAATATTCTGATTTTAATCCTGTCAAATAACTATTTTATTCTAATAAATATTATCTAACCTTTCTTCATATTGTTCAGGTTTTTATATATGTAAAATTACTAGTTAATTCTAATAAATTTTGTACAACCTTTTTTCATATTTGGATTTTATTCCTGTCAAATGACTAGTTAATACTAAAAAAAAAAATGTTAAACCTTTTTTCATAATATTCAGATTTTATTCCTGTACAATGATTAGTTTATTCTAGCAAATATTTTCTTACCTTGTTTCATAATACCGTATTTTTCGGACTATAAGTCGCAGTTTTTTTCATAGTTTGCGACTTATACTCAGGAGCGACTTATGTGTGAAATTATTAACACATTACCGTAAAATATCAAATAATATTATTTAGCTCATTCACGTAAGACAGTGGTTCTTAACCATTTTTCAGTAATGTACCCCCTGTGAACATTTTTTTAATTCAAGTACCCCCTAATCAGAGCTAAGCATGTTTGGTTGAAAAAAAGAGATAAAGAAGTAAAATACAGCACTATGTCATCAGTTTCTCGTTTATTAAATTGTATAACAGTGCAAAATATTGCTCATTTGTTGTGGTCTTTCTTGAACTATTTGGAAAAAAAGATATAAAAATAACGAAAAACTTGTTGAAAGATAAACAAGTGATTCAATTATAAATAAAGATTTCTACACATAGAAGTAATCATCAACTTAAAGTGCCATCTTTGGGGATTGTAATAGAGATCCATCTGGATTCATGAACTTCATTCTAAACATTTCTTCACAAAAAAATAAATCTTTAACATCAATATTTATGGAACATGTCCACAAAAAAATCTAGCTGTCAACACTGAATATTGCATTGTTGCATTTCTTTTCACGGTTCTTTTTGACAGACATTTTTAAAAAATCTCACGTACCCCTTGGCATACCTTCAAGTACCCCAAGGGGTACGCGTACCCCAATTTGAGAACCACTGACGTAAGAGACTAGACGTATAAGATTTCATGGGATTTAGCGATTAGGAGTGACAGATTGTTTGGTAAACGTATAGCATGTTCTATATGTTATAGTTATTTGAATGACTCTTACCATAATATGTTACGTTAACATACCAGTTGGTTATTTATGCCTCATATAACGTACACTTATTCAGTCTGTTGTTCACTATCCTTTATTTATTTTAAATTGCCTTTCAAATGTCTATTCTTGGTGTTGGCTTTTATCAAATACATTTCCCCCAAAAATGCGACTTATACTCCAGTGCGACTTATATATGTTTTTTCCCTTCTTTATTATGCATTTTCGGCCGGTGCCACTTATACTCCGTTGCGACTTATGCTCCGAAAAATACGGTAGTTAATTCTAATAAATATGTTCTAACATTTTTTGTTAATACGATTTTATTTATGTAACTTTTTTTTTCGAACACATTTTCTGGCCTTTTTTCATAAGATTATTGTAAATGGTAAATGGTTATACTTGTATAGCGCTTTTGTACCTTCAAGGTACTCAAAACCTATTTATAAATGGTTGATTTATATAGGCTAGTAAGGTAAAGTTTTGTACCTGACAAGTTTCGGCTACTTTGCTTCTGCAGCCTTCATCAGAGGTGTCACGTGATGTTAGCGTCACCTCTGATGAAGGCTGCAGAAGCAAAGTAGCCGAAACTTGTCAGGTACAAAACTTTACCTTACTCGCCTATATAAATCAACCATTTATAAATACACATCAGTAGGCTAAATGAACCTCTTCAAGGTACTCAAAACCGCTTTGACACTAATTCCCATTCGTACACACATTCACACACTGATGGCGGGAGCTGCCATGCAATGCATTATGAGCAAGGCTGAAGTGTCTTGCTCAAGGACACAACGGACGTGACTAGGATGGCGAAAGCCGGGGATCGAACCAGGAACTCTCAGGTTGCTGGCACGGCCACTCTACCAACCAAGCCGCGCCGTACATGTTCTGATTTTATTCCTGTAAAATTACTAGTTCATGTCATTAATTTACATTTTCCCCATAAAATAAATACTTTTTCTCAGTGCTGGTTATGGCTGTGGCTATGATTGTAATACATTTGAGGTTGATAGCGATCATCAGCTGTCAGCATGTAGACTCCATCAAACATGGCGGAAATGTCTGTGACAACAGCCAATCATAGCTGACCATTTCCCGCTCCACTTCGGGTTGTAAGGTACCGCCAAAATAAAACATTTTTCTTGTATAATTGCTTTTTTCGTGAATATAGGGGCTCCAGCTCCTCCTGCAAACTTGACTATGGTACACTGCAAAAAGTCAGTGTTCAAAAAGAAGAAAAAAAAATACAAAAATTAGGGGTATTTTATTTGAACTAAGCAAAATGATCTGCCAATAGAACAAGAAGATTTGGCTTGTCAAGACTTTCCAAAACAAGTAAAATTAGCTAACCTCAATGAACCCAAAAATACCTTAAAACAAGTATCTTCTCACTAATAACAAGTGCACTTTTCTTGGTAGGGAAAAAAAAGAGACCTTTTTGCTCAATATGTTGAGAAATATCCTTAAATGAAGTAAATGCTAGTGCAATTATCTTGACATAATGATATGCGCTCGGCATTACATTTCTTAAAATCAGCAAACTTACACTAAAAACTAGTTTATTGTTCTTAATGGAAAGGCAACAAGGCAAGCGCTTGTTACTCTCGGGGTCTCCTAGCCGCTCAGGCAAATCATATTGTCTAAAAATGCATTTTTCCATCGTTAACATGACATCATCGCGCCAAGTGCATGCTCTTTCGGTCAATTAGTGCACATACACTACCGTTCAAAAGTTTGGGGTCACCCAAACAATTTTGTGGAATAGCCTTCATTTCTAAGAACAAGAATAGACTGTCGAGTTTCAGATGAAAGTTCTCTTTTTCTGGCCATTTTGAGCGTTTAATTGACCCCACAAATGTGATGCTCCAGAAACTCAATCTGCTCAAAGGAAGGTCAGCTTTGTAGCTTCTGTAACGAGCTAAAGTGTTTTCAGATGTGTGAACATGATTGCACAAGGGTTTTCTAATAATCAATTAGCCTTCTGAGCCAATGAGCAAACACATTGTACCATTAGAACACTGGAGTGATAGTTGCTGGAAATGGGCCTCTATACACCTATGTAGATATTGCAGCAAAAAGCAGACATTTGCAGCTAGAATAGTCATTTAC
Organism: Entelurus aequoreus; assembly: GCF_033978785.1. Taxonomy (NCBI): domain Eukaryota; kingdom Metazoa; phylum Chordata; class Actinopteri; order Syngnathiformes; family Syngnathidae; genus Entelurus; species Entelurus aequoreus. The sequence goes on from NC_084752.1 coordinate 2,698,855, forward strand.
CACATTAGCAATGTATAGAGTGTATTTCTTTCAAGTTAAGACTAGTTTAAAGTTATCTTCATTGAAAAGTACAGTGCTTTTCCTTCAAAAATAAGGACATTTCAATGTGACCCCAAACTTTTGAACGGCAGTGTATATACAGCCCGGCCCCCGGCCAAATTTTTTTTTTTATTGTAATTTTGAAGAATTTATCTGAATGTGCATGAACTACTTCTGTTCAAAATTGTTTGAATTGTTAAATGTTTAAATATTAACTGTCAGTGTGCTGTACTGTGCCAACTGTACTACTATATGAGTACCTATTTTCTATTGTTTTATTGAAAATAAAACAGCAAAGTCCATTTGGCTGTCATCTGTTTTAATTATGAGACACAATTGTGTCAAAATCATGATTTTTTTTTTCATGCTTGAAGTAATAAATTATTACTTTAAAAAAGTAGTTTTATACTTGTGAGTGTTGATGACACAGCTTTGCAACAGTTGATATTCTAGCTTCAAGCATGTTTTACTCAATATAGCTCATCAAATCTCAGCAACAAGCTGTAATATCTTACTGACATCATTTAGGAGCAAAACACTTAAAACAAGTAAAACACTCTAACATAAAATCTGCTTAGTGAGAAGAATTATCTTATAAGACAGAAAATAGGCAAACATCACCCTTATTTGAGATATTTCATCTTACTTAGATTTCAGTTTTTTGCAGTGTATAAAGTAGTGTTTCTTAACCATAGGGGCCCATTGTTTGGTTTTTGGCTTGCCTACGTCCTGTTCACATACGTTTCCCTTCAACTCCCTATATGTATGTTTTTGACAGCTGTACAGCGAGCTGAGTCAGTGCTACCAGACCCTCATGTCGAGCGAGGCCAAGCTGCGCCAGAGCCACCAGGAGCTGAGCAGCCAGCTGGCTCAGAAAGAGCAGCAGATACTACAACTGCAGGCCCAGCTGCAACAACAACAAAAACAGCAGCAGGAGGAGCAATTTCCATCGCGACCACCGGCCCAGCAGACCACAATTTGTACCTCAACCCAAAGACAAACCAACTTGAAAGTAAGCATCAGTTTAATTCTTCCTTGTATCAAGTTGCCAAGTGAAAATTAAAAGCCATATTACATACAGATAGTGTGTCATGAGATATAAATTGAATTAAGACTACTTAAAGGAAACTAAATGACCTCTAATATACCTACAAATGAGGCATAATGATGCAATATGTACTTATAGCTAGCCTAAATAGCATGATAGCATTGATTAGCTTGCAGTGACCAAATATGTCTGATTAGCACTCCACACAAGTCAATAACATCAACAAAACTCACCTTTTGTGCATTCATGCACAACGTTAAAAGTTTGGTGGACAAAATGAGACAGAAAAAGAAGTGGCATAAAACACGTCCTAGAAAGTCGGAGAAAGTTATACATGTAAACAAACTACGGTGAGTTCAAGGACCGCCAAAATTAGTAGGACAAAACGGCGCTCGCCAAATACTTGAATCAGTGAAGCATGTTTAATATAAACAGTGTGATTTATAACAATTAGGGAGGCTTGTGTCATGTTTGTCTTCCTACAGAAACCATATTAAAACAACATTTTTATTTTTTTTTCCCGTTATCTTTTTCCACTTTTCATACATTTTTGAAAAAGCCCCACAGAGCCACTAGGGCAGCGCTAAAGAGCCGCGGGTTGCCGAACCCAGTACTTGTGTATTTGATTTATTAGCCCATAAGCTATTTATATTGTAATGGATAATCAGGAAATGGTGATAATGTTAAATTTTTTGTTTCTTACTTTCTATGTAGGGAACTTGCATATATTGACCTACACTGGGTTTAATGTGTTTTATAAACACGCTTGTGAAGAGCATCAAAGTGAGCCCTGTGTCCTTAAATTCTACTGTATGTGACCTTGGTGTAAAAAGTTTCAACAGCCCTGCCTTAAAGTGATAGGATCTGTGTAGCGAGATGCAAATAAATGCAAAATTGCCATTCAACAGCCTCTAATGAGCTGGAGATGTGCCATTCTCGGACTACACAGTGCAACTGTAGGACTGGACTCCACCTGTGTTTTGGAGGTTCAACTTTGCAAATAAATCTTACCAACCTATTTTGCCGCGGCTGATAAAAAAATGTTTGTAACCCAAGCAGACTCTTACCACAGCGGCAGCCTCCCCGCACTGTCACAGATAACAGCTCCAAATGTTAAGTGAGACGCAATCGCCCTGCACCGCTTAACCCCTGTTAATTTAACTGGAGCTGATGTTTAAATGGATCATTTAGCCCTTAATTAATTACAGTACTGACTGTAGTGTAATTCCCTCAGTAATGAATATGGCATTTAGAGGAGAGGCTGTTAAGCATGAATGTTTATGCACATAGAAAAGTTGAGTGTTTTTATTTTTAATACATTTGCAAACATTTAAAAATAAACTTTTTCCACTTTGCCCCTATGTGGTACTGTCTGTGAAATTGTTAGGGGAGAAGTATATTTAATCCATTGTGGAATGAGGTTGTCCATCCATCCATTTTCTACCGCTTGTCCCTTTCGGGGTCACGGGGGGGTGCTGGAACCTATCTCAGCTGCATTCGGGTGGGAGGCGGGGTACACCCTGGACAAGTCGCCACCTCATCGCAGGGCCAACACAGATAGACAGACAACATTCACGCACTAGGGACCATTTAGTGTTGCCAATCAGCCTATCCCCAGGTGCATGTCTTTGGAGGTGGGAGGGGCCTATCCCCAGGTGCATGTCTTTGGAGGTGGGAGGAAGCCGGAGTACCCGGAGGGAACCCACGCAGTCACGTGGAGAACATCCAAACTCCACACAGAAAGATCCCGAGCCCAAACTTTGTATTGTGAGGCACATGCACTAACCCCTGTTCCACCGTGCTGCAATTTCAGCCTCAAGTCTTTTTGAATGCGATGCCACAAGCTTGGCACACCTATCTTTGGGCAGTTTTGCCCATTCCTCTTTGCAGCAAGTCTCAAGTTCCATCCGGTTGGCTGGCAAGCACAGCCATTTTCAGATCTCTCCAGAGATGTTCAATTAGATTCAAGTCTGTGGCTCTGGCTCTGGCTGGGCCACTCAAGGACATTTACAGAGTTGTCCTGAAGCCATTCCTTTGATATCTTGGCTGTGTGCTTTGAGTCCTTTTCTTGCTAAAAGATTAATCATAGCCCCTGTCTTAATTCAAGAGCGCTCTGGGGTAGTTTTTCATCCAGGTTGTTTCTGTACATTGCTGCATTCAACTTTCCCTCTATCCCAGGCCTGGGCAATTATTTTGACTCGGGGGCCAAATTTAGAGGAAAAAAATGTGTCTGGGGGCCGGTATATCTATTTCTAGGAAAACTAATACAAAACCTAACACAGAAGTCTGATTGAATGCTAAAAATGTTATGACAGACCGCCTTAAAAACGGAATGGAATTTTAATTTTTTTCTATGAACGATAAAACCCTGAACATTGAGAACATATGAACGTCACACCCCCTCTCAATCGACATATATTACAATCAAGCCAAATGCAACAAAAATGCAACAAACACAGCGAAATATGAACGTGAAGGGTAGAAAAACAAAAAACATCCACAATCTGATATATGTGATACATCACTAAGCTTTGGAACTTTCTTGTAAAAATCTCCTTCCACGTCTGTCCCTGACACCCACATTTCAGGCTGGCCGCTTTGGAAACCCTATGTGGAAACGCTCCCCACCCACACTGCTTGGTGCCTCATCTGACCTGCTGTGATGTAGATTACCATAGTAACTAGTAGGGTTGTACGGTATACGGGTATTAGTATAGTACAGCGATACTAATTAATCATATTCGGTACCATACCGCCTCTGAAAAGTACTGATCCGCCACACCCTAAGATTTTTTGTTAAAATAAAGCCAATAATGCAATTTTTTCTGGTCCCCTTTATTTAGAAAAGTATCGAAAAGTATCAAAATAATATTGGTATCAGGACAACACTAGTCACTAAAATATCATGCAAAAGCGCAGATTCCAACCATTGAAATATGTTGTATAGTTCAAGATTTATGGTAATTTGAAAACATCACCGCACATCATAATGGCAGCTACAGTTTCCATCTTAAAGATCTATAAAAAATATTTGGGAATGTCCAGCGGGCCAGATTGAAAAGCTTAAAGGGCCGCATGTGGCCCCCGGGCCTTAATTTGCGCAGATCTGCTCTATCCTGACTAGTCCCCCAGTTCCTGTCGCTAAAAAACATCCCCACAGCATGATGCTGCCACTACCATGCTTCACCAAAGGTAATTAGCCTGGTGATGAGCGGTGCCTGGTTTTCTCCAAACATGATGTATGACATTCAATCTTTGTCTCATCAAACCAGATCATTTAGTTTCTCATGTTTGTTCAAATGTAAAGTGCAATACAAATAAAATATATTATTCTTATTCTTATCATCATTAGTACCGCGGTACTTTATTTGTATTGGTATACCGTACAACACTATTTCCTTGTAACTTTGGCCAGTTAAACAGGGAGATTAGCCTAGCGATAATGATGATATCAACAATACTACAACACATGTCGACCCATTTTTCATTGAAATGACCCCTTTGGGTCTCAACCCAATGTCAACACAAACGTGTATGGCCACGTCACACGTTTTGGTAATAAGGCGAGAGACGCTGATCCGGCTGGAGTTGGCCGACATAAACAGGGCCGAATTAAACAAGTTCATATGAAGCTGTATTTATTCACTGAACACGTGTATCTGCTTTTGTTTCCTAAACTTCCTTCCTTCTGACACAAAAGTGAACAAATAAACAGATCCACCGTCCCAAGGTGCAACACTCAGTGCTGCTATTTCACTGACAGGCTGCGTATGCGCGCGTGAAAAGCATTGAATTAAAGGTGTGCGTATTTGAGCGCGTAATTGCAAATTCTGTAACAACTTCCTCCCGAACACCTGTTAAATTCTGATGCAGCCGCTCGGGCTGGGGTGGGGGAGGGGGGGATTTTGATTTTACATTTAAATGTTTGGCTGAAAGTTGCCCGTCGGAGGTGATCAAAGTGCTGATCGCCGCGGGAGCGCAGCGCTCATTTGAATACAGACCGGAGTGACGGCTTTGAACGCCCAACTCTGCCCACAGTTTTTTTTTTGTAATTATTATCAGCGAGCATGTGGGTAAAGCATAGGGAATAAGATAGGAGGGTGGGTGAGAGCAATAACATCTATTGTGAGTTAGACATCCATGTTCTTGTATGTTTTAGTGCAGGTAATTGTCTTTCAAATCCTAGCATCTGGCTCTCTGCACTCTTCTGATTCAATGGCCAAGGAACTATGGTGTAATTTGTAGACGGTCCCTGGCCTGCTCATGCTCCATGCCAATGGTACGCCATTAACACGGTTTTGTATTTTGAGTACATTAATGGTACACAGTAGGGTTGTCCCCATACCAATATTTTGGTACCGGTACCAAACCGATACTTTTCTAAATAAAGGGGACCACAAAAAATGTAATTATTGGCTTTACTTTAAAGGCCTACTGAAATGATTTTTTTTTATTTAAACGGGGATAGCAGATCCATTCTATGTGTCATACTTGATCATTTCGCGATATTGCCATATTTTTGCTGAAAGGATTTAGTATAGAACAACGACGATAAAGTTCGCAACTTTTGGTCTCTGATAAAATAAAGCCTTGCCCCTACCGGAAGTAGCGTGACGTAGTCAGTTGTTCACTTCCTCATATTTCCTATTGTTTTCAACGCAGCTAGAGCGATTCGGACCGAGAAAGCGACGATTACCCCATTAATTTGAGCGAGGATGAAAGATTCGTGGATGAGGAACGTTAGAGTGACGGACTAGAATGCAGTGCAAAACATATCTTTTTTCACTCTGACCGTAACTTAGGTACAAGCTGGCTCATTGGATTCCACACTCTCTCCTTTTTCTATTGTGGATCACGGATTTGTATTTTAAACCACCTCGGATACTATATCCTCTTGAAAATGAAAGTCGAGAACGCGAAATGGACATTCACAGTGACTTTTATCTCCACGACAATAATACATCGGCGAAGCTCTTTAGCTACTGAGCTAACGTGATAGCATCTGGCTCAAATGCAGATAGAAACAAAATAAATAAATCCCTGACTGGAAGGATAGACAGAAGATCAACAATACTATTAAACCATGTACATGTAACTACACGGTTAATAATTCTCAGCCTGGCAAAGCTTAACAATGCTGTTGCTAACGACGCTGAAGCTAACTTAGCAACCGGACCTCACAGAGCTATGATAAAACATTAGCGCTCCACCTACGCCAGCCAGCCCTCATCTGCTCGTCAACACCCGTGCTCACCTGCGTTCCAGCGATCGACGGAGCGACGAAGGACTTCACCCGATTATAGATGCGGTTGGCGGCTAGCATTGGCTATCGCGTCTGCTATACAAGTAAGTCCCCCTTGTTATGTTGCTACAGCCAGCCGCTAATACACCGATCCCACCTACGTTCTTCTTTGCAGTCTCCATTGTTCATTAAACAAATTGCAAAAGATTCACCAACACAGATGTCCAGAATACTGTGGAATTTTGAGATGAAAACAGAGCAGTTTGTATTGGCTTCAATGGGCTACCGATACTCCTGTTTCACTGGCTACGTCACGCGCATACGTCATCATCCAAAGGCGTTTTCAACCGGAAGTTTAGCGGGAAATTTAAAATGTCACTTTATAAGTTAACCCGGCCGTATTGGCATGTGTTGCAATGTTAAGATTTCATCATTGATATATAAACTATCAGACTGCGCGGTCGCTAGTAGTGGCTTTCAGTAGGCCTTTAACAAAAAATGATCCAAGGAGGGTTACCTTAAATGATGGCACAGTGTGGCTGACACAATGCTTAGGCTAAATAATTATTCGATTAAGGGGTTATCCGGCTTAGTGTAGACATAGCCTTACACATGTCACGAAACAAACAGTCCGGGTCCAAAAATAGGGTCAGCTCAAATCAAACGTCAGCTTGCAACGTCAACATCAGACTTACCCACCAACTGTAACTAGAAACATACCTCGCATAAACAACTAAATAGCATACTGTATGCACTTTGCTGACATTTTAGTGCCATCTGGCCTTTTGAAATTGACATTCGCCCACATCTTTGCACCTTTCTTAAAATCTCGTGACAAAAAAGGCGTAAAAGAGGGAGAGGAAAAACAGCCACACCTGCTGCTGTCGACACTTAACTCATCAAATCTGACTGAGAGACGTCTTCGCAACTGTATCTTACTGGGGGTGTCGTCACCTTTTTTTAAATTTTTTTTTTTTTAACCCCAACCTTCTCAGCGAGGTTGTGATGATTGCATTATCAGAAATCTGGCATCTGGGCGTGACCTTTTTAACTGGCGGGGTAATCAACTTTGAGCAAAACCGTAGAGGAGGAGAGGTGGATGATGGATTATTAGTGGAAAAGATTTTGGTCCTATTTTATTCAATTGGCCTGTCAAGGAGGACCTGGGGGTTGGGGGAATTATCAGGGGTCTCTTGTACTTGGTGCATCTGTTACAATTATTTATCATTTCCACACAGTTTTTTTTGTCAGCAGTGACCATACAAACCAATTTAAGTGTTTTTGTTACTTAAAACAGCAGACTTAATACTGTATTCTTGCTATAGAGGCTATTATAGTTGACTTTAATAATTACAATAGGCATAGAGGTAGACCAGGGGTCGGCAACCCAAAATGTTGAAAGAGCCATATTGGACCAAAAATACATAAAACAAATCTGTCTGGAGCCGCAAAAAATTAAAAGTTGTATATAAGTCTTATAATGCAGGCAACACATGACATAAGTGTCTATATTAGCCTACTATCAAAATGACTATGTGTTGCATGCTGAAGCAAATCTTCGTTGACAGAAATGTTGAAATGTAATATTTTTTCTACACATTTTTACAACATTAGAAACCATTAGTAAATCAGAGGATATTCAGAAGGTGAGATAACTCCTGGAAATTATTGACTTTTAATGGCCAAAGGTATAGATGTGTGTGTCCAAGTTAAAGAAAACGGAAAGCTGTCTTTTTCTAATGGATTTATTACAATCTTTGGCAAGCTTGGTAATGTTTGCTGTGGTCTGGAACAACATGGCCCACAAACAACTATCAGAAATGCAGCCAATATTACATACAGATAATGTGTCATGAGACATGCAAAACTAAATGATATACAAAGAGGATAATAATAAAGGTTATTAAATCAGCTCAAATATACCTACACATGAGACATAATGATGCAATATGTACACTACCGTTCAAAAGTTTGGGGTCACCCAAACAATTTAGTGGAATAGCCTTCATTTCTAAGAACAAGAATAGACTGTCGAGTTTCAGATGAAAGTTCTCTTTTTCTGGCCATTTTGAGCGTTTAATTGACCCCACAAATGTGATGCTCCAGAAACTCAATCTGCTCAAAGGAAGGTCAGTTTTGTAGCTTCTGTAACGAGCTAAACTGTTTTCAGATGTGTGAACATGATTGCACAAGGGTTTTCTAATCATCAATTAGCCTTCTGAGCCAATGAGCAAACACATTGTACCATTAGAACACTGGAGTGATAGTTGCTGGAAATGGGCCTCTATACACCTATGTAGATATTGCACCAAAAAGCAGACATTTGCAGCTAGAATAGTCATTTACCACATTAGCAATGTATAGAGTGTATTTCTTTCAAGTTAAGACTACCAGTAGTTTAAAGTTATCTTCATTGAAAATAAGGACATTTCAATGTGACCCCAAACTTTTGAACGGTAGTGTACATACAGCTAGCCTAAATAGCATGTTACCATTGATTAGCTTGCGGTCATGCTCTGACTTAAATATGCCTGATTAGCACAACAACAAGTCAAAGCGCACCTTTGTGCATTCACGCACAGCATAAAACTTTTGGTGGAAAAAATGAGACGAAGAAGGAGTGGAAGATTTGAAATGAACACAAACTGTTGCGTTTGTTTGTATTTTTCCCCCCATATGTTTCCATTTTCAATCCTTTTTTAAAAATGCTCCAGGGAGCCACTAGGAAGGCACTAAAGAGCCGCATGCGGCTCGAGAGTCGCGGGTTGCTGACCCTCGAGTTAGACAATGTCAATAATATGTCATTAGACATTATTATTGTTGTTGACGGTCATTTTTAAAAATCAAAATAATCACACATTTGAATTTAGATCAATCACAGTAAATTACTTGCATTCATAATTTTAATTAAATTTAAAAAGACCCCGGTATTTTTCACACAAATGCAATTTTATTGTCAGAATGTCATACAGAAACTATTTTTGAAATACTTCACTTGAATGCACCTCATTTGATTTGGATGTATCTAATGTCGCATTGGGGTCCATTTTGAAGGTGAAATTTGCCAGCGAGCACTCTCGTCTCCTTACTCATCTTTGCACGATACGCCAGTACAGTAGTAAGAGTGCGGTCATGTGACTGCCAGGCTCAGTTTGATTGGAGATATTGGAGTCAAAGGTCACTCGTGCTTACGTTGGATTGGTGAAACTGACTCATGTGACCGAGGTCTCTCCAACGAGCCAAATGAAATGCATTTCCAAGCAGTAATCAATAAATATAATGATACGAAAACAAATGTCGTGATCCAAATAGAGTTGTACAGTATACCGGTACTAATAAAGTATTGCGGTACTAATCAATTGAAATCGGTACTATACCACCTTTCAAAAGTACCGGTACCGCTATTTCATCTGAGTGCCACTTTGTGGCGGGGAATACAGAGCCGAGACGCATGATGTTGAGTGTGTCAAAACACACACACAAAGTGCATACAACTAATAACATTTTGGAAAGGAAACATGGCAAAAAAGGACAATTGTACTGGTTAGTAAAGAGTGTGGTGAAGTACAATATGGAGGTATTTGGGCTTCAAAACTAACAATAAAGGTGACTCTTTAAACATGGTGGCACCGCGTTGCAAGTACTGTTTTACACCTTTCCTGCTTGTCGGCTCCCAGACCGTGGTCGAGGAGAGTAACCGAGACCTTCCACTTCACAATGGGTCCGTAAGGCTCCGTCTTTTGGTCGGAATGACAAGGCCGTCGATTAGTTACAACTTTGATCACTTTATTTATAATTTCCACAGGGCACGACCGGACATCCACCATGCTATTGACACTCCTGCACGTGCTAGCGCTACCTCTCCTAAATTGCCCACTCCCTTACTCACGTCACTCACCCCACATACTGCCATTCTTAAAGGAGCACATACGCTACTCTCACAACAGCTGCTTTAAAACACGCCTCGCCAAACGTGGCTATTAGTGTTACCACCTTTGCTTCAAACTTAGGTACACATTTAAATAATAAGCATTCAGAGTTATAAAAAGTGACAGGTAATAATGTAGTTGTTACACCTGTCCTGCTGTTCGGTCCGGTGCAGACCGTAGTCAAGGAGCACAGGGACCACGTTCCCTTCAGGGTTGATGCCATTTCAATGCCTTTTAATTGATATTTTAACCTCGTAAAATTATTCTTTGACTGTGAGTGTTTAATGTAGTGTAAGATATTATGTTAAAATAAAGCCAATATTGACATTTTTCGTAGTTCCCTTTATTTGGAAAAGTATCGATGTACATTTTGGTACCGGTATTAAATTATTGGTATCGGGACAACCTTAGATCCAAATTAAATTTACCGTAACGTAGTAAAAGTATAATTTCTTTTTCATAAAATTACTGTCAAAATTCCAATGTATGTTGCATTAAAACTTCTCTGACAAGTGCAGTTTATTAAAAAAGAGACTTAAATAAAGGTAATGGAGTAAATGTGGTGCGTTACTACCCACCTCTGCTTATTTAGTTTTTTTTTCCCGCTTTATTGCTATGCAATGCATGGAGCATGGCTGCACTGTACAGTAAAGTGTATTGAAGCGACATTAAAGGTATTCTACTCTAAAGTATATGCTATATACCGGATAGTGACGTTCTAGTTCACTGAAACTTAGGAGCTTAGTTGACAAGAGAACAATAAAGATGCTGTGAGTTAAAAAGTGAGCGTGAAGGAGAAAAGCGCATACAAGTGCGGCGAGAGCAAGACTGCAGGTTGATAAGTGGCAGGCTGAGGAGGAATACATAGGAGGCTGTCATGTTAATTACCGAACACGATTAGGTTCTTGGGGGAACTTAGTCTGGCGAGCGTGCGGCAAACCCGACCATATGGAGGGATGACTCGCCATGGCGCTCCCCTGAAGCTCGTGGCCCGTCTGCTGACGAACCCTGCAGCTGAATGCGGAATGAGACTTGCCAGGCCTAATGTTCTACACGTGTGCCATTTACGCCATAAAATAAATCTGATCACTGTTAATTACCGTGGGCCTATAATCAGGCTATACACACACACACACACACACACAGAAGAGGTGATTAGCTCTGCTTTAAAAGCATGGTGAGGGATTTGTGTGTTAAAGACATCTTTGAACTCCTTTCATATAGAGGATCTTTGACTATTTTTGCAGGAGGTTCTTGACAACTGAAGAGCACTCCTGTCCTTAAGATGATCTTTGACTATTGTTTGGCAGTAGCTCTTTAAAAATCAGCAGAGCACCGCTGTTATATCTATACTCTATCCTATGTGTCAAAGTCAATAAATTATCTATGGATGATATTTGATTAGTATTACAACCGGCTCGCAGGCCACAGCCGCCTGCACTGCAAAAAGTCAGTGTTCAAAAACAATAAAAAAAATTAGGGGTATTTTATTTGAACTAAGCAAAATTATCTGCCAATAGAACAAGAAAATTGGGCTTATCAAGACTTTCCAAAACAAGTCAAATTAGCTAACCTCAATGAACCCAAAAATACCTTAAAAAAGTATATTCTCACTAATAAGTGCACTTTTCTTGGTAGAAAAAAAGAGACCTTTTTGCTCAATATGTTGAAAAGTATTCTTAAATGAAGTAAATGCTAGTGCCATTATCTTGACATAATGATATGCGCTCGGCATCATGATTTTCTTTTTCATGCTTGAAGTAATAAATTATTCCTTTAAAAAAGTAGTTTTATACTTGTGTGTTGATGACACAGCTTTGCAACAGTTGATATTCTAGTTTCAAGCATGTTTTACTCAATATACCGGTAGGTCATAAAATCTCAGCTACAAACTGTAATATCTTACTGAGATCATTTAGGACCACAACACTTAAAACAAGTAAAACACTCTAACATAAACCGTAGTTTTCGGACTATAAGTCGCAGTTTTTTTCATAGTTTGGCCGGGGGTGCGACTTATACTCAGGAGCGACTTATGTGTGAAATGATTAACACATTACCGTAAAATATCAAATAATATTATTGATGTCATTGACGTAAGAGACTAGACGTATAAGATTTCATGGGATTTAGCCATTAGGAGTGACAGATTGTTTGGTAAACGTATAGCATGTTCTATATGTTATAGTTATTTGAATGACTCGTACCATAATATGTTACGTTAACATAGCAGTTGGTTATTTATGCCTCATATAACGTACACTTATTCAGCCTGTTGTTCACTATTCTTTAGACATTTTAAATTGCCTTTCAAATGTCTATTCTTGCTGTTGGCTTTTATCAAATACATTTCCCCAAAAAATGCGACTTATACTCCACTGCGACTTATATATGTTTTTTCCTTCTTTATTATGCATTTTTGGCCGGCGCGACTTATAGTCCGAAAAACACGGAAATCTGCTTAGTGAGAAGAATGATCTTATCAGACAGAAAATAAGCAAATATCACCCTTATTTCAGATATTTAAACTTACTTAGATTTCAGTTTTTGCAGTGTACTATACAGCATTATTCATATGTGAATAATATAAATATATTATACATATATTCTACATTTAAGTGCAGTCAAGAAAGAAGTTTTGTAAGCGTTTTGAAAACAAATGATAAATGTATGCATTATCCTGTTATATCTCACATTCTATATTGTGTTTTGGAAAAAGGTTGTCATAAACGTTACTTAATTCATAAAAATAAAAAAATAAAAAAAATATGTATATATATTCAGTTATAAACATTCATTCACTTTAGTCTTTCCTTCATGGATCTAAACTTTACCACTGCCGGTATGTTTTTCATATTTTTATTGTAATATTTTCAGAATGTGTTTGTTTTATTTTTGGCCAAAGTAAGACAAAGAAAACAATCTGAAGTTGTCCTTATTTTTTTGTTTTAATGCCATGATTTCAATAGTCCGGCCCGCGTTTGCACGGATTTTCCTCCATGCGGCCCCTGAGCTAAAATGAGTCTGACACCCCTGCTCTATATCTTTGGAGAGTGTTTGCAGAAGGTCCTTCCTTAAAAACAGCAGTGTGGGCCTGTCGTATTTACAATCTGACCAGCAAGGACACATTCCTTTATTGACTTGATTTCAAATTGATTCGTCATTTGATCACTGTTCATTAAAAAGCAGCTGTAATCAGGCCACACACGCATACATGTACAGTATCGCACAAATCTACACAAAAGAGGTGATTGGCTCTGCTTTGGAAGCAGGGGGCTGCAAGGTGTGTGCCCCCCCACCAGGCTAAGGTACACTTGGCATGCAAGAGGGGGATTCTTCAAAGAATAAGTGTGTGCATATATGTATGAGTGTGTGTGATAGCTGGTGTGTAGAGGGACTTAGGAGAAGGACAGCTAGTAGAAGTAAGCTCAGTATATGTTTGTGTGTGTGTACATAGCCCTGAGTCCTCCCACACAGTCTGTTTGACCCCCAGCGCGTATGTGCTTAAACAAGCGCCATGCATCCAAGGCGGCACATGGCTGTGCTTCGTTAATGAGGTGGGCTGTGCGAACGCCGAGTTTCTCATCTAATGAGAGCTGGTAGAAAAAAAAAAACCCGCACCAGCGGAGGCCGTGTCATTAAGGACGTGGACGTGGCTCGGCTCCAGAGGCGCACCGCCGCTTGCATTGTTGACAACGCTAGTTATTTATCAGCCCACACACACGTAGCGTATTCAACGGGCCTTTTCTTAAGCTGCACGATGATGCAGATGAGGAGTAAGAATGTGGAGGATAAATGTCAGACCGTGTTACATTTTTAAACATGCTCCAGGAGACATTCTGACTGGGAGGCCAAAAGAGTGCTAACTCCGGAGCAGATGGTAAACTGCTGAAGGGAGCTGCTGGAGTCAAAACAAGCAAGCAAACAAAAAAAAACAACAACAACAAGATTGTGCTTTTGATTAAAAAGAGAAATGTCACAGATGTTACAAAGTGTGACTTGGTTTTATGATGCATCTTCATTTGATGCTGGCAATTATTAATGAAGGTCAAAGGAAGGACCTAAATCTTTGTTGCACTGTAATTGTACAGTTGACAATCTACAATGTTTATATAGATGGCTTCTCTTTCTTCCCCTCCATTTATCTGCTTTATTTTGTATCTTTAGTTATCATTACATATATGTATTGTTGCATTTGAACAATTGTATAGTTCATAATAGAGGTAAATTATTGTTATTATTCATGATCAATAGTGCTATTTCTATTGGTATTTGTATTGCTCCATTTGTAGTGTAATAATGTTCATTGTCATTTCTGTATTATTATTTATTTCACTAACTGCTTCTGTGCTATCACATTTACCATCATATTTGTACATACCGCATTTTTCGGAGTATAAGTCGCTCCGGAGTATAAGTCGCACCGGCCGAAAATGCATAATAAAGAAGGAAAAAAACATATATAAGTCGCACTGGAGTAAAAGTCGCATTTTTGGGGGAAATGTATTTGATAAAAGCCAACACCAAGAATAGACATTTGAAAGGCAATTTAAAATAAATAAAGAATAGTGAACAACAGGCTGAATATGAGGCATAAATAACCAACTGAGAACGTGCCTGGTATGTTAACGTAACATATTATGGTAAGAGTCATTCAAATAACTTTAACATATAGAACATGCTATACGTTTACCAAACAATCTGTCACTCCTAATCGCTAAATCCCATGAAATCTTATATGTCTAGTCTCTTACGTCAATGACATCAATAATATTATTGGATATTTTACGCTAATGTGTTAATAACTTCACACATAAGTCGCTCCTGAGTATAAGTCGCACCCCCGGCCAAACTATGAAAAAAACTGCGACTTATAGTCCGAAAAACACGGTATCCTATTTGCTAATGTTGTTTTTGTTGTTGTGTTTGCTGTTGTTGTTTGTGTCTCTCTGTCTTGTCCCCACAATTCCCCCCTCTGTCTTCCTTTTCTTCTCTGTCTATCCCCTCCTGCTCCGGCCCGGCTGCACCAAATGATCATTTAAATACATTTAATAAAGCCAAATACAAATAAGGCAACAAGAGAAGTATCCCACACTTCTCGTTTGTAAAGTACATTAGTACAGCTGATATGGGCATCTACATCAACCAGATGATTTGCCTGAGAAGCTGGACAGGACCAAAAAAAAAAAAAAAGTAAATCAATCAATCAATCAATGTTTATTTATATAGCCCTAAATCACAAGTGTCTCAAAGGGCTGTACAAGCCACAACGACATCCTCGGTACAGAGCCCACATACGGGCAAGGAAAAACTCACCCCAGTGGGACGTCGGTGAATGACTATGAGAAACCTTGGAGAGGACCGCATATGTGGGTAACCCCCCCCCTCTAGGGGAGACCGAAAGCAACGGATGTCGAGTGGGTCTGACATAACATTGTGAAAGTCCAGTCCACAGTGGATCCAACACATCAGCGGGAGTCCAGTCCACAGCGGGGCCAACAGGAATGTACAGTTGAACCCTACAGTTCCAACACAGCCTGTTCTCATAAAAAATAATGCAAATGATCTGTTTCCATGTCAAACTATCTGACATCATAAAAAACTTCATTAACTGTAAAGACAAGGAGTGTCAAACGTATGGCAGGTTTAATTCGGCCCGCGAAATTAGTATAAAAAAAATTAAAATTAGCTGCAATTTTTTAATGAAAGAAACTGCTGTTCTAAATGTGTCCATTGGATGTCGCAATACCAAAATAGCAATTTAGAGGACCGTTGACTTTCGTAAACACATTTTTAAATACTTCATGTATAAATACATTAGTCATTTGTTGAGGTAAACATTTGTAGTTTGGCAAAGCCTTACATTGACATTACATGCAAAATAAGGGATTTCAGCTTTCGTAAAATGGGATTTCCAGAACAATCTAGTTAAGTAGCGCTACTTTAAACTACCAGAACTTTTCATGGCAGAACAATCCCCGTCTTGCCCGATGGTGCTTGATGTGAGAGCATCCAGTAGTTGAACGACTGCCCACAGGATGAGCACATTATCACTCAGGTTTGCCCGTGAAGGTTCCAGAAAGCCCGAGGTCTGCTCTGAGATGGTAATGTTGCTCTTCAATCACAGCACGCAGCACCGGCTGACAGCCGGGCGCACAGTAGCTGCAGCAGTAAATGTGATGCCGAGGTGCTGAAAAAAGTTGCTGTTTGGATAGTAAACAGTAGGGGTGTAAAGTTATCTATAATGATATCACAGGCAACACCTGAAGTTGGCTTCCGATTCACCAGGCACCGTTCTTGCAAGGTCTAGACTGGGTGTCGGCAATCCGCGGCTCTCGAGCGCCATGCCGCCCTAGTAGCTCCCTGGAGCTTTAAAAAAAAAAGTATGATAATGGAAAAAGATTAGGGAAAAATATATTTTTTGTTTTAATACAGTTTCTGTAGGAGGACAAACATGACCCAAACCTTCCTAAATGTTAGAAATCCCACTGTTTATATTAAACATGCTTCACTGATGAGAGTATTTGTCGAGCGCCGTTTTGTCCTACTGATTTCCGCGGTCCTTGAACTCACTTTGTTTACATGCCCAACTTTCTCCGACGCTGCCACAGAATGTTGTGTTTTATGCCACTCCCTTGTCTCATTTTGTTCACCAAACTTTTTATGCTGTGCGTGAATGCACGAAGGTGAGCTTTGTTGATGTTGTTGACTTGTCGGAGTGCTAATCAGGCTTATTTGGTCACTGCATACTGCAAGCTAATTGATGCTAACACGCTATTTAGGCTAGCTGTATGTCCATATTGCATCATTATGCCTCGTTTGTAGGTTCTTTGAGCTCATTTTAAATCCCTTCACTTATGTCCTCTGTGTATTTATTTTACATTTGCTTGTCTCTTGACGTATGCAATATTGTCTGCATTTCTGATAGTTGTTTGCGGTGGTTTATAACGGCACACAAACGTTACCCAGCTTGCAAAGATTGTAATTAATCCATTAGAAGAAGACAGCCTGCTGTTTCCTTTAACTTGGACATACACATCCAGGGTTTCCCGCAGCGCTTTGTTGTTAAGGCGGCCGCCTTAACAACAAAGAGCCACCGCCTAAACTAAAGTCTTAACAAGCTGCTCCGCTTAGTTCTGCCTCTGTCAGTACATCTCCGCAGCACCCAGCATTGTCCCACCCACAGAACCATCAGCAGTGCGTATTCAGAGCGTTTGTAACAGCCAATCAGCAGTGCGTATTCAGTGCGCATGTAGTCAGTGCTCACGACAGAGGCAGGCAGAGAGGAGAGACGGTGTGGTGAGCAGAAAGGTGTTTAGCAGGTGAGCATAAGGCAGCGGACTCTCCCCAAATTATAATAATTACTTCCCAGTCAACTACTAGTAACATCACTATGAGCCCGTTGACCTTCTAGAAACATAAGCGGGCAGCTCAGCTCGCTCGCAGTCCTTGAGGTGAAGGCTAATTAGCTTTTAGCGTAACGTTAGCTCATTTTGCGGCGTGTGTGTGTTACGGACAGCAAAGCCCTGTCTGTCTGAGAGAAAGACAATCATTATTGACCTACAGTTAACAATTAAGTTATTTCACTTTACCTTTTTCTGTGTTGATTGAGCTGTGATGAAGCAGCAAAAAAGGACATTATGTTAAATGAAGATTTTCTGTCTCTGATAGTTGATATAATAATGTAACTGCGTCATAAAGCCTACATGAACTCCATGGTGTTCAGGGATGAATAGTCTCTCCTATTGCTATTGTACTATTTTTTCAGCTACAGTTACATTAATCATTAGTAATGTAGCAGCCTAGTTTTGAATGGCAGGGTCCCTGCTATCACATGTTGATAAAAATATAACATTTACATAATAAAAATCAACTACAGGATTCCCAAATGCTGTAATAAATTAAGCATGATGAGTTGAACATATGTCAGCATGTGGCATAACAATGACATACTTAGTATCTCTGGTAACTAGGACTGTTTTGTTTTTACTTTACGGAAAAACTATTGAGATATATATCGTATACCGCCATTCAGCAAATGGAGCAGAAAACACAACCAAAAATTGTAGGCTTCTTCACCGCAGTCTGTAGTCTATTGCCCCCCAGGCTGTGGTGGCATCGACAAGGTGGAGACGTGATGGCGACAGGCCGAGTTACACCGATCCTTACACTCACCCACTTCCTTGCCCGGTCTGTCTGCCGGAGAGACACCAGCTTAACTAACTAATTTTCTGGGGGAAACACTGCACATCTATACCTTTGGCCATTTGTCAAGTGGTGCATGTTTAACCAAATGTTTACCATTTTCAGTACTAAAAGAATAACAGCCCACTGTCCCCACGTCTGTCCTTTCATCTAGGGTAAAATGTGCCTCCTTCCTTGTGAATACAGGACAGATACCCTTGTTTCCCTCCAGTGTTGTTTGCTGACTGATGCGTTTGATTCATGCTATGTTTTTTTTGTAGTTTGTAGTAGAAATCATTTAGTCGTGTAAGTTCTTGCTATTGCTGTTTAATTGTTACCGTATTGGACATAAATGAACTCAAAGAAACTTCCGTCCACATGCTGACTGACTGTCTCGACACAGGCAGCGGTACCTGAGCAGGCCCTCGCCGCATCCCGGAGGCGTGATTGTGAGTTGCCAGAGGACAAGGCCCTGCAGCGCACCTCTCCTGCCAGAAGGCAGCAGGTGGGTCAGCGTCCACACGAATTGTGCTTTTAGCCACTTAGGACGACACGTGTGCGAGCCGCTTTCGCGTCCACCTGTCCCCCAAATTAGCGCTGGTGCGTCAGATCAAAGGCACAGGAGACGCGATATGAAGGCAATGGTCCGTTGACAGTCATGTGATTTATTAGTAGACCCTTCCTTCCCGGCCAACCTTTTGTCCCGGACACCCCCCTCCTTCTGTGAGCGGGCCCGGCGTGTGCTGCTGCTTTCACGCATGCCTTGGGCCCAGGCACCGACTGATTTAACGCTCCAGCAGTACGTTATGAACACTGAGCTTTTGATCTTCTCACTGTTCGCTCTCTTAAGTTTGGCAGGAGATGTTTCTAGATGGCCCGACTCGCCCAGGCACTCGGTGTGATTTATACCACTGTCCTCATTAAAGCTTCAGCGGGAAAGGGAGGGGTCCCCCTCGCTGTTCCGATTGTTTATACATGTAATGCAATTAGTTGGCACCAAATACTAAGATGGTATTGATGTTGTCCATCGTGCTTTCCTGTTGTTTGTTTGCCTAAGGAAACATTATAGATCACATTCAAAATAAGTGCGAGCAAATGTCAATGTATACTTTAAACATCGTAATAGCATTAAAAGTACACGCGTTAGCACAGTGGTTCTCAAACTTTTTTCATTGAGTACACTGCAAAAAGTCAGTGTTCAAAAACAAGAAGAAAAAAAATACAAAAATTAGGGGTATTTTATTTGAACTAAGCAAAATTATCTGCCAATAAAACAAGAAAATTCGCCTTGTCAAGACTTTCCAAAACAATTAAAATTAGCTAACCTCAATGACCCCAAAAAGACCTTAAAATAAGTATATTCTCACTAATAACAAGTACACTTTTCTTGGTAGAAAAAAAAAGAGACCTTTTTGCTCAATATGTTGAAAAATATTCTTAAATGAAGTAAATGCTAGTGCCATTATCTTGACATAATGATATGCGCTCGGCATCATGATTTTTTTTTTCATGCTTGAAGTAAGAAATTATTACTTTAAAAAAGTAGTTTTATACTTGTGAGTGTTGATGACACAACAGTTGATATTCTAGTTTCAAGCATGTTTTACTCAATGTAGCTCATCAAATCTCAGCAACAAGCTGTAATATCTTACTGACATCATTTAGGACCAAAACACTTAAAACAAGTAAAACACTCTAACATAAAATCTGCTTAGTGAGAAGAATTATCTTATCAGACAGAAAATAAGCAAATATCACCCTTATTTGAGATATTTCATCTTACTTAGATTTCAGTTTTTGCAGTGTACCACTTACTTGGCTCTCCAAGTACCACCATAATGACCAACATTAAAATACAGTTGCGTAGTAGGCCTAAATATTCAATTAAAACAAGGCAGAGGTTTTACTCAAAAATTATATGTATTATTTTTGGCCACTGTATCATTATACACAGTTTGAACAGTAACACTGTGTTTGAATATTTCATTAAGTGATTCTTCTGTATTAGTAACCATGTGGGTTATGTTCACAATGCTCCGGAAGACAAGCTAGCATACGTATAATACACACATCCTTAAAGTTTTATAATCATTAGACAAATGATTAATGACTTATAGGCAATTAGTTAAGCCCCTGCTGAGATGTTTTGCTTGGTGGAAGCCATGATTTCTCCAAGCAATCTTGCTCAAATTTTACACTTGTGCTTGTCAGTTCCCTAAAGCTGTATACTGTAATACATTTCATAGCAAATTTGGCTTAAAACACTACAATTACCATAGATGTTTTATAGAGTGCATTGAGCTGTGTGAGAAACTTCAAGTTAATTAACGCTAACCAACTCTATCGAATGGAACAAAAAACATTAGTAAATTTATCCTAGGTTTATTAAACCACTCCTGTAGAATTGAGGACCTTTGACCTGCATTTTTGAGGTCATTTTTTACAACAGCAGAACACTTCTGTCATGTGGATCAGTGGTCCCCAACCACCGAGGACCGGTTGACGCATTTGCTACCGGGCCGCAGAGAAACATTAAATAATTTATAAACGACAACATATTCTTCGACTTAACTTTCGCCTGTCCCACTAGACCAGGGGTCGGCAACCCAAAATGTTGAAAGAGCCATTTTGGTCCAAAAAAAGAAATCGGTTTATAGCCGCAAAAAATTAAAAGCCTTCTATAATGCATGTGAATTTACGAACAGGCGAGGTGATGAATCAGCCAACATCCAATACATCCTCAGACATAATTCCAAAGCATCGTAGGAAGACATTTCCATCAAAGCTCATCAATGACGTAGCAGTTTCAGTGGATATGGAAATGGAGACAGACTCCAACATCATCGCTGTAAACGACACTGACATTGATTCTGCATTAAACGGCATCCTTGAAGCTGCACAAGGAGACAAAACGGATGAAGTCGCCCAAAATCCACTCCCTTCAAAGACAAAATCACAACGTCGAAGTATGATCTGGAGACACTTTGAGCGTTTGGAAAGTTTAGATGCTTGCCAATGTTTGATCTGCAATAAGAAGATAAAGTGGTCTGGGGAGGGCAGCACCAGCAACCTGCACAGACACTTGTCAAAGAGACACCCGCATGTAAATTTGCGGACAGGAAAGGTGCTGAATCAGCCAACATCTAACACATCCTCAGACATAAAGGATGTAACAGTTTCAGATGTGCTCCAGGTTTCACAGGCAACTGCAGGAGAGAGGTGTGCTTTTAAGAGGGAGCTGGAGTTGATAGAAGCTCTAAGGAGTGCACAGAGGGAGGAGGCGCAGGCTCTGGAGCATCAGAGGGAGCTTGTCGAGAAGCTGAGGGCCATCAACGCTAGAGAGGCTGCTCTAGAGAAAGAGCAAATTGAATCTCTCAGAAGAGCACAGCAGGAGGAAGCCCAAAAATTAAGTAGACAGAGAGAAGAGCTTGAGGTAGAAAAGGCAGCATTACAGAGGAAATAAGAACTCGAGCAAAAGGAGCAACTACTTTTGCTTTCAAGAGAACGTCCGACCTCTTTTTCACTAATAGTGAGATTATTTTTTTTAATTGACTAGCTTGACACCAACGCAAATACCTGTTGTCTTTTTCTGTGACCAAAATCTGCCTTGTAGGCCAGTTTTTGCATCTTTGATTTTGCTTCCTGAAGTAACGTATGATTAGTACAAAGTACAAACTGTAAAGGGTAAACAAGAGCATCTCTTGTGCACATTCCTCTACAGGTGCACTAAAAATTCACAGCAACTACGCTACAGAGGGTATTTAAATAAAAGCATGCAATGCTGATCTCCTCATTTCAAACAATTTAATGAAACAAATGCCATAGAGCATCAATTACAGCTTTTCATCGACCTCTTCTGGAGTACAATTACGGGGACGGCGTGGCGAAGTTGGTAGAGTGGCCGTGCCAGCAATCGGAGGGTTGCTGGTTACTGGGGTTCAATCCCCACCTTCTACCATCCTAGTCACGTCCGTTGTGTCCTTGGGCAAGACACTTCACCCTTGCTCCTGATGGCTGCTGGTTAGCGCCTTGCATGGCAGCTCCCGCCATCAGTGTGTGAATGTGTGTGTGAATGGGTGAATGTGGAAATACTGTCAAAGCGCTTTGAGTACCTTGAAGGTAGAAAAGCGCTATACAAGTATAACCCATTTATCATTTATCATTTATAAGTGATATAATGAAGTCAACACATGATGGACGTGTCCGTATTAGTTATATTAGCCTACTATCAAAATGACTTTAAAAGTCTTATACAAGTGTTATAATGAAGACCACACATGATTTAAGTGTCTATATTAGCTAAATTAGCCTACTTTTATTTTTACAACATTGGAAGACATTAGTAAACCTTCTCAGAGGGTTAGATAACTCCTCTAAATGACTGTCTTAGAATGGCCAAAGGTATACATGTGTGTGTCCAAGTTAAAGGAAATGGCGGGCTGTCTTCTTCTAATGAATTTATTAGAATCTATGCAAGCTGGGTAACGTTTGCTGTGATCTGGAACAACATGGCACACAAACAACTATCAGAAATGCAGCCAATATTACATACAGATAATACGTCATGAGAAATGCACATAAAAATTAAATACACAGAGGACATAGGAAATTAAATGAGCTCAAATATACCTACAAGTGAGGCATAATGATGCAATATGTACATAAAACCAGCCTAAAAAGCTCACCTTTGTGCATTCACGCACAGTATAAAACGTTTGGTGGACAAAAATGAGACAACGAAGGAGTGGCATAAAATATGTATTTCTCTGGCATGTTGAAGAAAGTTATACAAACTACGGTGAGTTCAAGGACCGCCAAAATGAGGACAAAACGGCGCTCGCCAAATACTCTCAGAGAATCATGTTTAATATAAACAGTGGGATTTCTAACAATTAGGGAGGATTGTGTCATGTTGTCCTCCTTCAGAAACCCTGTTAAAACAAAACTATATTTTCCCCGCATCTTTTTCTATTTTTATTTATTTTTGAAAAGGCTCCAGGGAGCCAGTAGGGCAGCGCTAAAGAGCCGCAGCTTGCAGACCCCTGCACTAGACACACCAATAACCTTGTTTATAGATGTACAATAAAACTCCTCTTTGGAAGTTGCCATTTGTTATAACTTTGTGACATGATACAATGCACATTAATGAACATAGAAAAATATAAATGTCACAGATTGTAGCCAAAGGCTGATTTCCACCTGCATCTCATTGCAAAGAAACAAGCCTAGGGCTCCCACTAATTCAGCGTTATAGTGAGTTGTATTTTTCACGCACTTATTCTTGCACAAGTGGAAATCCGGTCCATGAAACGAATGCCTTTATTAAACCGGTCCGTGGTGCAAACAAGGTTGGGGACCACTGATGTAGATGATCTTCGATTGACGTTTTTGCAGTAGGTCTCTAAAACAGCAGACCACTTTTGTCATACAAATGATCTTTGATTGGCAAAACACTTCAGTCATACAGAATAATTTTGACTAGCATTTTGCAGCAGTAGCTCCTGAAAAACAGCAGATCACTGTAATATAGAAGATCTTGACCGACATTTTTTCCAGTCAGACTTTAAAAACAGCAGATTGTTTTTGTCACTTCTATGGTCTTCAATTGACGATTTTACAGTAAAACAGCAGACCGTTTTTTGTCTTATTATTGGTATTTTACTACCATTTTTGTAGTAAGTCATTGAAAACAACAGAACACTTCTCTATACTATAGAGCAGGGGTCACCAACGCGGTGCCCGCGGGCACCAGGTAGCCCGTAAGGACAAGATGAGTAGCCCGCTGGCCTGTTCTAAAAATAGCTCAAATAGCACTTACCAGTGAGCTGCCTCTATTTTTTAAATTGTATTTATTTATTAGCAAGCTGGTCTCGCTTTGCCCGACATTTTTAATTCTAAGAGAGACAAAACTCAAATAGAATTTGAAAATCCAAGAAAATATTTTAAAGACTTGGTCTTCACTTGTTTAAATAAATTCATTATTTGTTTTACTTTGCTTCTTATAACTTTCAGAAAGACAATTTTAGAAAAAAAATACAACCTTAAAAATGATTTTAGGATTTTTAAACACATATACCTTTTTACCTTTTCAAATTCCTTCCTCTTCTTTCCTGACAATTCTGACAATGTTCAAGTAATTTTATTTTTTTTATTATTGTAAAGAATAATAAATACATTTTAATTTAATTCTTCATTTTAGCTTCTGTTTTTTCGACAAAGAATATTTGTGAAATATTTCTTCAAACTTATGATTAAAATTAATAAAAATTATTCTGGCAAATCTAGAAAATCTGTAGAATCAAATTTTAATCTTATTTCAAAGTCTTTTGAATTTCTTTTAAAATTTTTGTTCTGGAAAATCTAGAAGAAATAATGATTTGTCTTTTTTAGAAATATACCTTGGTCCAATTTGTTATATATTCTAACAAAGTGTAGATTGGATTTTAACCTATTTAAAACATTTCATCAAAATTCTAAAATTAATCTTAATCAGGAAAAGTTACTAATGATGTTCCATAAATTCTTTTTTTTAATTTTTTCAAAAAGATTCGAATTAGCTAGTTTTTCTCTTCTTTTTTTCGGTTGAATTTTGAATTTTAAAGAGTCAAAATTGAAGATAAACTATGTTTCAAAATTGAATTGTAATTTTTTTCGTGTTTTCTCCTCTTTTAAACCGTTCAATTAAGTGAAAATATAATTAATTATTAATAATAAAGGTAAATTCAGCAAATTGGCTATTTCTGGCAATTTATTGAAGTGTGTATCAAACTGGTAGCCCTTCGCATTAATCACTACCCAAGAAGTAGCTCTTGCTTTCAAAAAGGTTGGTGACCCCTGCTATAGAGTATCTTTGACCAGCATTTTGCAGCAATAGGTCTTTAAAAACAGCAGACCTCTCCTGTCATATAGAGGATCTTTCAGTGGCATTTTTGCAGTAGGTCCTTGAAAACAGCAGAGCTTTCCTGTTGTGTAAAGAATATTTGATTTCCGTTTTTGCTGTAGGTCCCTATAAACAGCAGAAAACTCAAGTTGATTATACAAAATCCAAACCCAGTGAAGTTGGCACATTGTGTAAATCGTAAATACAAACAGAATACAATGATTTGCAAATCCTTTTTAACCTAGAGGAGATCCATCCGGACTGTTATAGCCAGCATGTGTGATGGTATGGGGGTGTATTAATGCCCAAGACATGGGTAACTTACACATCTGTGAAGGCACCATTAATGCTGAAAGGTACATACAGGTTTTGGAGCAACATATGTTGCCATCCAAGCAACGTCTTTTTAATGGGCGCCCCTGCTTATTTCAGCAAGACAATGCCAAGCTACGTGTTACAACAGCATGGCTTCGTAGTAAAAGAGTGCCGGTAGTAGACTGGCCTGCCTGTAGTCCATACCTGTCTCCCATTGAAAATGGGTGGTTTTTTGATTGATTGATTGAGACTTTTATTAGTAGGTTGCACAGTGAAGTACATATTCCGTACAATTGACCACTAAATGGTAACACCCGGATAAGTTTTTCAACTTGTTTAAGTCGGGGTCCACTTAAATTGATTCATGATACAGATATATACTATCATATATACTATCATCATAATACAGTCATCACACAAGATAATCACATTTAATTATTTACATTATTTACAATCAGGGGTGTGGAGGGGGGGGGATATGGACAGCAAGTAGTGGACATAGAGAGAGAGAGAGAGAGAGAGAGAGAGAGAGAGAGAGAGAGAGAGAGAGAGAGAGAGAGAGAGAGAGAGAGAGAGAGAGAGAGAGAGAGAGAGAGAGAGAGATCAGAAGGCATAAGAAAAAGTATCTGCATTTGATTGTTTACATATGATTATTAGCAATCCGGGGAGGGTGTTAGTTTAGGGTTGTAGCTGCCTGGAGGTGAACTTTTATTGCGGTTTTGAAGGAGGATAGAGATGCCCTTTCTTTTATACCTGTTGGGAGCGCATTCCACATTGATGTGGCATAGAAAGAGAATGAGTTAAGACCTTTGTTAGTTCGGAATCTGGGTTTAATGTGGTTAGTGGAGCAATATGAAGCCTAAAATACCATAACGAAGACCCCGGACTGTTGAACAACAAGCAAGAATGGGAAATAATTCCACTTGAAAAGCTTAAAAAATTGGTCTTCTTATTTCCCAAACGTTTACTGAGTGTTGTTAAAAGGAAAGGCCATTTTTCAATGTGTTGCTGCCATTGAATTCTAAGTTCATGATTATTTGCAAAAAAAAAATAAAGTTTCTCAGTGTGAACATTAAACATCTTGTCTTTGCAGTCTATCCAATTGAATATAAGTTGAAAAGGATTTGCAAATCTATTTATTTACGACTTACACAACGTGCCAACTTCACTGGTTTTGGGTTTTGTAGAACAAGGTACAGTACCCCAGTGCTTAAATGATTTGGGAACTTTACCCACATTGTCGGGAAAAATTGTCATATTGCATGACGATACGCATACCGGGAACAATCATTGATCAATTCGTTATAGCTCAACTTCCAATAACTGACGTCTCGGACTGAATCAACAGCGCCTCTGCTGGTTGCAGCCAGGTAGTGCACGTAATCGACAACTGCACACATCAGTTAATTGACTGATTGGGTAACATGTCCAAATTGGTACTTACCCTTTTTTCTTTTGCCTCATTTAGACCCTCAAAAACATTTTGCATTTTGCAAAGGACTTCTTCACCTAGCGTTTGCATAGGCCTTTTCTGGTTCTTATTTGGGATTCCCCTTTTGGCCATTCTGCTTCACTCCCCCTTCCCCATGTACTTGAACAGGCCGGGCCAATTGACGTGCCTCATCAGGGGTATGCAGATTAATCTGCTAATTAGTTGCATGCAGTCATTAAGGCTGAGTTAAAGCACACATGGTTGGCACTCATGTAGGCGCACCAGGTCACTGGAGTCAGCTGTAGCCGTCGCGCACGCACACACACACACACATTCCCACACATACACGTCTCCGGAGTTTGTTTGAAAATCCTAACCAAAGAGTGACCCGTATGTGGTTTTGCAGCTTTTAACGGCCATCGGAGCTCAAATTAATGATCCGCCGTCTCATTTAAGACTCTTCCTCTTTGCACTTCACTCCCACTTCAGCTCAAGGACTGCGGTGCATTAAGGCGCCCTGCATTTTTTAGCCGCCATCTGGTCAGGCCTCCTGGGCACCACAGAGCGCCTCCTATCCTCCCATATTCATATTCCGCCGGCATATTGTTCCCTTTTTCTGCAGCATGGCAACACCACTTGTTTATTCTTGTTTTATAGAGAAGGAGCTGGCGAGCAAACTGCAACCCCTCCCCTCCCCGCTAATCGGTTGTCCTATCAAGTGTAACCTGGAGGCCCCTCGTAGAGCAATTAGAGCGACCTCCCTGCCCACCTTTTGTAATGAAGCCCAGCACATTCTGGAATCTATAGCCCCTTTAGTCTCCCTAATGGGACATCATTATTGTCAAAGAAACAATGTAAATGGAAATGAACATACTCATTAGCCAGTCGCAGAGAGAAACCTTTTGCTCACGCGCACACAAGCTCAACTTCCTCCCTTCAGCTTTATGCAGCCCACTAGCCCAGCTTGCTTCTATTCCTCTGGCAACCTGTTTGTTTACGCCAGCATCTGTGTGTACCAAAGTCGACAATGCGTAGTTTGTTTTTTTGTCAAGGTGAAGAGGGAGCGGGATGCTTCATTCATTCGTTCATCCATGCACTTTCTTTTGGCGTTCACTCAGCATGTACAGATGTTAATTGTTGCACGAGTACGTGCCCGTGTGATAATCTTCACTGCTTCTCCTGGCGTACCTTTCCCAGGGTGCACCTGTGCAGCGATCCCGGTCTCTGTCCCCGGCCAGCAGTGCCGAGTTTGATCGCGGGAGAAGACGAGGTGCACAACAAAGGATGGAAGACCTTGAGGAGTTGCTCCAATTGAAGGTAAGAAGATAATGTATGAAAACACTACATTTCCTCGTTGCCTACTTTGTGTACGGGGGAACCGCAACATTTAAACACCCGAGAGGTTGCTCAATTTGTAAACCAACTAAAGTTTGCAGCACCTCACAAGTTGCACATAAACTTACAATCATAGCTTACAAGACTTATGGAAATCCCACCAGAGTTCTGCATTCTACCGTATTTTTCGGACTATAAGTTGCAGTTTTTTTCATAGTTTGGCCGGGGGTGCGACTTATACTCAGGAACGACTTATGTGTGAAATGATTAACACATTAGCGTAAAATATCAAATAATATTATTTATCTCATTCACGTAAGAGACTAGACATATAAGATTTCATGGGATTTAGCGATTAGGAGTGACAGATTGTTTGGTAAACGTATAGCATGTTCTATATGTTATAGTTATTTGAATGACTCTACCATAATATGTTACGTTAACATACCAGGCACCTTCTCAGTTGGTTATCTATGCCTCAAAGAACGTACACTTATTCAACCTGTTGTTCACTATTCTTTCAGTGTTTCCCACACATTCATTTATTTGTGGCGGCCCGCCACGAAAGAATTACGTCCGCCACAAATAGATTATTTTATTTTTATTTTTTTCAAATTTTTTATTTATTTATTTTTTGTCCTGTCCAGCTTCTCAGGCAAATCATATAGTAGATGTAGATGCCCATATAGGCTGTTCAGATTTACTTTACAAAAGAGAAGTGTAGGATACTTTTCTTGTTGCCTTATTTGTATTTGACCACTACTGTTTTCTGTTTATTTGTTACTGACTGTGGCAGGACACCTCTGCCTCTGTTTCACTTTATGTTGCTGGTAAATAATATGCTTGTAGTAGTAGGCTAAAGTTAAATTATTTAGTATGCACTAATTAAAGGGGCAGAGCTTTAAGAGACATTTTAGCGTTTATATTTTATAAGATATATTTTTTGTAAGAACCACAATTAATAAATATATTTCAGTGAATAACTTATTGTTCAAATCTGTATATAAATATGTACATAAAGTGTTGTAATTGTAAAATGGATGGATGGATGGATGGATGGACGTTTAAAACAAAACTGTTATTATTAGTGAGTATACATTTTTTTAGCCTTTTTAGAGAAAATCATATCATTGTAGTACATTATGCAAATTACTCGATGGTGTCATGGTGACCACGCCCATAGCCACGCCCCCACCGCCACAGGTATCTTGTTAGTTTATGGGAAACACTGTCTTTATTTATTTTAAATTGCCTTTCAAATGTCTATTTTTGGTGTTGGGTTTTATATCAAATAAATTTCCACCAAAAAATGCGACTTATACTCAAGTGCGACTTATATGTTTTTTTCCTTCTTTATTATGCATTTTCGGCCAGTGCGACTTATACTCCGGAGCCATTTATACTCCGAAAAATACGGTATTTATTATGAGACTTAAGATCAGCAAGTATCTACAGTGCATTCAAAAGTTTTCACAGCGCTTCACTTTTGCCACATTTTGATATGTTACAGCTCTATTGTAAACTGGAATACATTCATATTTATCCTTAACATTCTACAGACCCCACAATGACAGTGTGGAATTGTTTGTTTTTATTTTAGCAAATCTATTCACGTACAGTACAGGCCAAAAGTTTGGACACACCTTCTCCTCATTCAATGTGTTTTCTTTATTTTCATGACTATTTACATTGTAGGTTTTCACTGAAGGCATCAAACCTATGAATGAACACATGTGGAGTTATGTACTTAACAAAAAAAGGCAAAATAATTGAAAACATGTTTTATATTCTAGTTTCTTCAAAATAGCCACCCTTTGCACTGATTACTGCTTTGCACATTCTTGGCATTCTCCCAAGGAGCTTCAAGCGCACCTGTGAAGTGAAAACCATTTCAGGTGACTACCTCTTGAAGCTCTTCGAGAGAATGCCAAGAGTGTGCAAAGCAGTAATTACAGCAAAGGGTGGCTATTTTGAAGAAAGTAGAATATAAAACATGTTTTCAGTTATTTCACCTTTTTTTGTTAAGTACCGTATTTTTCGGAGTATAAGTCGCACCGGCCGAAAATGCATAATAAAGAAGGAAAAAAACATACTGTATATAAGTCGCACTGGAGTATAAGTCTCATTTTTGGGGGAAATTTATTTGATAAAAGCCAACACCAAGAATAGACATTTGAAAGGCAATTTAAAATAAATGAAGAATAGTGAACAACAGGCTGAATAAGTGTACGTTATATGAGGCATAAATAACCAACTGGTATGTTAACGTAACATATTATGGTAAGAGTCATTCAAATAACTATAACATATAGAACATGCTATACGTTTACCAAACAATCTGTCACTCCTAATCGCTAAATCCCATGAAATCTTATACGTCTAGTCTCTTACGTGAATGACATCAATAATATTATTTGATATTTTACGCTAATGTGTTAATCATTTCACACATAAGTCGCACCCCCGGCCAAACTATGAAAAAAACTGTGACTTATAGTCCGAAAAATACGGTACATAACTCC
Source organism: Entelurus aequoreus (assembly GCF_033978785.1). Classification (NCBI taxonomy): domain Eukaryota; kingdom Metazoa; phylum Chordata; class Actinopteri; order Syngnathiformes; family Syngnathidae; genus Entelurus; species Entelurus aequoreus. The sequence continues at coordinate 2,729,781 of NC_084752.1, forward strand.
ACATGTGTTCATTCATAGTTGTGATGCCTTCAGCGACAATCTACAATGTAAATAGTCATGAAAATAAAGATAATGCTTTGAATGAGAAGGTGTGTCCAAACTTTTGGCCTGTACTGTACGTTATTCATGTACATAAGTATTCAGAACCTTTGCTCAATACTTTGTTGATGCACCTTTGGCAGCAATTACAGCCTCAAGTGTTTTTGAATACGATGCCACAAGTTTGGCACACCTATCTTTGGGTATTTTCGCCTTTTCCTCTTTGCAGCACCTCTCAAGCTCCTTCAGGTTGTATGGCAAGCCTTGGTTTTCATCCAGAATGTCTCCGTATCAATCAAAATGTAAACATTGCTGCATTCATCTTAGTCTGGTCAGGGAGGTGACCAAAAACCCGGTGGTTACTCTGTCAGAGATACAGCATTTCCTTTGTGTATCAAAAGACAGCTGTCTGTCACATACTCGCATGGCTGGGGTAGTCGTGACCCCAAGATGCAGGAGACAGGAGGATGACGTGCAGGTAAGACTATAAGTATTAAATTATATTCAACACAGGATGAGCAGTCATGCACACAGCATGCAGCTAACAGTCAGTAACAGAAACGATCCTAGCGAAAGGGCGTGGCAGGCATTTATAGAAGCCAGCTGATTGACAACCACTACCAGGTGTGGCCAGGCTGCCAATCAGAGTCAGGTGAGGGGAAAGAGAGCTCTGGGAGGCATGCAGAAAAAGGAACCAGAAATAGGAGCGCTACACAGGAAATAAACACAAACTAGAGGAACATAAGACGTGATGTGACAGATTGTCACAGTACCCCCCCTTTAGGGACAGATTCTCACGTCCCAACAACAAAAATCTGTCTTGTGAGTTTTAATAAATTTAAAAAATCAAGGTTTAAAGTCACGGGAGGCTGGAGGGCGGAGTTGGGGTGGGTCGCCAAGCCTTGTGTCCCCGCATCCAGCGAAGGAGAGTCAGGTGACGGCGACGCGTTGAACGCCACTGCAAAATTATTATTATTATTATTATATATATATATTCCACCTTTTCACGTTGTGTGTAAAAAAAAAATTAGGACAAAAATGACTGTATTCAGTTTTAGAATTAGGCTGTAACAAAATTGTGGAAAAAGTGTGGCGCTGTGAATACTTTCTGGAGGGTTTAAACCAGTGGTTCTTAACCTGGGTTTGATCGAACCCTAGGGGTTCGGTGAGTCGGCCTCAGGGGTTCGGCGGAGCCTCCGGCGCTGAAGTCAAGACACACCCAACTCATCGTGTAAATAAAAACTTTTCCCTATCGGCGTATTATGGATACCCCCAAACAATTTTCCCTCTAATTTTCCATGTGATTTGCAGGTGTGTAATTTGTTGTGAGTTCATGCACTGTGTTTGTGTTGTTCTTTGAACAAGGTGATGTTCATGCACAGTTCATTTTGTGCACCAGTAAAAAAACATAACTTTGTCTTGAATATGAATTTTTTTTTTTTTTAGTTTTTCACTAAAGAAGGGTTCGGTGAAGGCGCATATGAAACTGGTGGGGTTCGGTACCTCCAACAAGGTTAAGAACCACTGGTTTAAACACATGTTCCCTTGGCCATTAATTCAAACCAATTGTAGTAACTTGTTCATTGCCTGCATTAAAAAAAAAACATACAGAAAGTAAAATTGTGCCAAAACAGACTACAAATTTAGATAGAGTCGAACCTCGATTTACGAATCTAAATGGTTCTTAAACACGGTTTGTCAATAGAAAAGCTTAAAAAGGACAAAAAGTTGCACAGTGGCTAATTGCAGCACCGCTCTGTTGACTTAATGATCACCGGATATCGATCAGCCCGCACAAAATTGATGTCACGTCAAGTCAAGATTTATTTATATAGCACAGTAAAACAACTTCCGTTAACCAAAGTGCTGCACAGGGCACATAAGACGATAAAACAGTGAATAATAGAATAGACAGTAATAAAATAACAGCCAAAAAAAAAAAAAAAAGAGGTATGAGACACACAATTTTTCATTGTACGGCAAACTTTCTGTTTAACTGTGCATATGACAATAAACAATCTTGAATTGGTGGATGGAACAATCATTCACAAAGACAAGGTTAGTATACGAATTCATATTTTTATTCGGTCTGCGGTTTGTAAAACAAAAAGTTTGTAAAATGAAGAGTGAGTTGAGAATCACTAAAGGATCAACTCTTTAAATCAAATTAAATCAAACTTTATTTATACGGGACTTTTCATACATCGGCAAGTGGCAAACACAAAGTGCTGTACAAAAAAATATAGGAAATCACACGTCCGCGCAACACTATTGACGATAACACAACAAAAACAAAACATGGCATGGCACTGAGGATTTGAGGTAAAACGTCACCTTCTTATGGACGAGTTCGCTCCCTGCAGGTAGAGCCGTGCTGCATTGCCCTTTTGTTTAGACTTTTTTAAAACATTTTTAACCTACCGGAAGTACAGTTGCCATTCGGTCTTCGAGCCATCCATGGCGTTCTACTCGTATGGATTCTTTATTCATCACTACGAGCAACCTTTGTAAGTTTTACAGTATAACTAAAACATTTTTTACTGACTAAACTGTCCCATGTGTGATGTTTGCAGGAGTGTTTTTATGCATATGTTTACCTGCTATGGTAATGTAATGAAGCTATTGTCGTTGGCATTAGATACTATGCTAACACACTTACTATGAGTGTCTGTTAGTATCATTAACTTACAATTGCATTCTTTTTGTATTGTTTAATTTCACTAATTCCTCAGTAAATTCACCAAAATGTCACTGTGGACTTACTGAGTCTGTTTAGCTGATTGGAGAGTTAGCTTTCGCAACTAGTGGGTCCATTATCATGATATTTATACGGGACTTTTCATACATCGGCAAGTGGCAAACACAAAGTGCTGTACAAAAAAATATAGGAAATCACACGTCCGCGCAACACTATTGACGATAACACAACAAAAACAAAACATGGCATGGCACTGAGGATTTGAGGTAAAACGTCACCTTCTTATGGACGAGTTCGCTCCCTGCAGGTAGAGCCGTGCTGCATTGCCCTTTTGTTTAGACTTTTTTAAAACATTTTTAACCTACCGGAAGTACAGTTGCCATTCGGTCTTCGAGCCATCCATGGCGTTCTACTCGTATGGATTCTTTATTCATCACTACGAGCAACCTTTGTAAGTTTTACAGTATAACTAAAACATTTTTTACTGACTAAACTGTCCCATGTGTGATGTTTGCAGGAGTGTTTTTATGCATATGTTTACCTGCTATGGTAATGTAATGAAGCTATTGTCGTTGGCATTAGATACTATGCTAACACACTTACTATGAGTGTCTGTTAGTATCATTAACTTACAATTGCATTATTTTTGTATTGTTTAATTTCACTAATTCCTCAGTAAATTCACCAAAATGTCACTGTGGACTTACTGAGTCTGTTTAGCTGATTGGAGAGTTAGCTTTCGCAACTAGTGGGTCCATTATCATGATTTTTTTAATTTTTTAAAATTTTTTAGCCTCTTTACTGCCATGTTATAGACACCGTTTAGAAGCAATTAAGGTATGTAAATAAACATTTACAAGATGCTTCTGTGTAAATAACCAATGTCACAACGTACATATCTGCGACTTACAGTCCGGTGCGGCTAATATATGGGAAAAAAAGTATTCTAAAATTTAGTGGGTGTGGCCTATATCCCTGTGCGCTTGATAGTCCAGAAAATACGGTATATACAATGTTGATCAGGCCTGGGCAATTATTTTGACTCAGGGGCCACATTTAGAGAAAAAAATGTGTCTGGGGGCCAGTATATCTATTTTTAGGAACACTAATACAAAACCTCACAGTAATGTCTGATTGAATGCTAAAAACGTTATGACAGACCGCCTTAAAAAACGTAATGGAATTTTAAAATTTTCTATGAACGATAAAACACTGAATATTGACAAAATATGAACGTCACACCCCCTTTCGATCGACATATTTTACAATCAAGTGAAACGCAACAAAAATGCAACAAACAGGGAAATATGAACGCGAAGGGTACAAAATAAACCCACCTACAATCTGATATATCTGATATATCACTAAGCTTTAGAACTTTGTTGTGAAAATCTCCTTCCGCGTCTGTGGAAACGCTTCCCGCCCACACTGCTTGGTGCCTCGTCTGAGCTGCTGTGACGTAGATTACCATAGTAACTAATTAGATGACCATAGTAACTAATTAGATTACCATAGTAACTGGTATATCATCCATAAGCGCAGATTCCAAGCATTGAATACTTAGTATAGTTCAAGACTTGCGGTCATTAGAAAACATCACTGCACATCATAATGGCAGCTAGTTTCCATCTTAAAGATCTAAAAAAAATTATTTGGGAATGTCCTGCGGGCCAGATTAAAAAGCTTAACGGGCCGCATGTGGCCCCCGGGCCTTAATTTGCCCAGGTCTGATGTTGATGGCTGTTTTTAAAGATGTTTTAGAGGGCTTTGAATGTAACACAGGGGACTCCCATTAGCCGCATTTTACTAGCGTTTCTTTTATCTTTAGAATGCAAAAAAAGAATACATCTGTGGTTTTGTTTCTCATAATGATTGTGAACGATAGGCAAAATCCCCCCCCCCCCCCCCCCCCCAAAAAAAAGTGCCGTTTCCCTTTAAAAGGGCCCTATTATGCAAAACCAACCTTTCTTACCTATCAGTATCTGCTGTTGTGTATTTAGGATCTGCATAAGTCTCGAAAATTGTAAATCAATCCCTGGAAAAATTGCTGCGATATTTATAAAACAGTCCTGCCCTTCTTCATACTTTCAGGAAACGAGTCGTTTTCCCCCCATTCGGTGACATTTTTCCCATTGGGGACATCAGCAGATTATCCATATAAGGCAGTGGTCCCCAACCACCGGGCCGCACAAGAAATTCAAAACAATTTTTAATATATTTTTATTTTTTTTATTAAATCAACATAAAAAACACAGTACATACATTATATATCAATATAGATCAGGGGTCACCAACGTGGTGCCCGCGGGCACCAGGTAGCCCGTAAGGACCAGATGAGTAGCCCGCTGGCCTGTTCTAAAAATAGCTCAAATAGCAGCACTTACCAGTGAGCTGCCTCTATTTTTTAAATTGTATTTATTTACTAGCAAGCTGGTCTCGCTTTGCCCGACATTTTTAATTCTAAGAGTGACAAAACTCAAATAGAATTTGAAAATCCAAGAAAATTTTTTAAAGACTTGATCTTCACTTGTTTAAATAAATTCATAATTTTTTTTACTTTGCTTCTTATAACTTTCAGGAAGACAATTTTAGAGAAAAAATACAACCTTAAAATGATTTTAGGATTTTTAAACACATATACCTTTTTACCTTTTGAATTCCTTCCTCTTCTTTCCTGACAATTTAAATCAATGTTCAAGTACATTTATTTTTTTCATTGTAAAGAATAATAAATACATTTTAATTTAATTCTTCATTTTAGCTTCTGTTTTTTCGACGAAGAATATTTGTGAAATATTTCTTCAAACTTATTATGATTAAAATTCAAAAAAATTATTCTGGCAAATCTAGAAAATCTGTAGAATCAAATTTAAATCTTATTTCAAATTCTTTTGAATTTCTTTTAAAAATGTTGTTTCTTTAAAATCTAGAAGAAATAATGATTTGTCTTTGTTAGAAATATAGCTTGGTCCAATTTGTTATATATTCTAACAAAGTGCAGATTGGATTTTAACCTATTTAAAACACGTCATCAAAATTCTAAAATTAATCTTAATCAGGAAAAATTACTAATGATGTTGCATAAATTATTTTTTTTAATTTTTTCAAAAAGATTTGAATTAGCTAGTTTTTCTCTTCTTTTTTTCGGTTGAATTTTGAATTTTAAAGAGCCGAAATTGAAGATAAACTATGTTTCAAAATTAAATTTTCATTTTTTTCGTGTTTTCTCCTCTTTTAAACCGTTCAGTTAAGTGTAAATATCATTAATTATTAATAATAACATAGAGTTAAAGGTAAATTGAGCAAATTGGCTATTTCTGGCAATTTATTTAAGTGTTTATCAAACTGGTAGCCCTTCGCATTAATCACTACCCAAAAAGTAGCTCTTGGTTTCAAAAAGGTTGGTGACCCCTGTTATAGATCAATACAGTCTGCAGGGATACAGTCCGTAAGCACACATGATTGTATTTCTTTATGGGGAAAAAGAAGAAGAAAAAAACATAATCTATGCAACATTTGACCAAATAACCACCATTACATGTTATCTAGACCAGTTTTTTTCTACCACTGTGCCCCGGCACTACAGTGAGATATTGTCTGGTGTGCTGTGGTAAATTATGCAACTTCGCCTAATTGGTCGAAAAAATATATTTTGCAAATCAATAATTATAATCTGCAAATAATGTGCCGTTGTCTAGTGTCTGTGGCGTATAAAGCTTGACAGGGTAACCATGTAGTACTCCATATCAGTAGGTGGCTGCAGGTAGTTAATTGCTTTGTAGAAGTCGGAACGCGTCGAGGATGGTTTGTCGTGATCCCAATATGGAGCGCAAAGCAGGAGTTGGTGTGCAGGTAAAAAGGTATGCAATGCTTCAACCAAAAATGAACAAAAGGGAAAGGAAAATGCACTGAAACATAGCGATGGCTATGCAAAATGAAAGTAAAACTGAACTGGCTGCAAAGTAAACAAAAACAGAATGCTGGACAACAGCAAAGACTTACAGCGTGGTCCACAAAGTACATCCGTACATGACATGACAATCAACAATGTCTCCACAAAGAAGGATAGCATCCGCACAACTGAAAAAGCCTTGTTTGCCAATACAAAGCAGATCAGGCAGTAGCACTAAAAGGAAGGCGTGAAGCTGCTACTGGAAAACACCAACAAAACAGAAGGGCCACCAAAATAACAGCGCAAGACAGGAAGTAAAGCACTACACACAGGAAAACAACAAAAAACTCAAAATAAGGCACGACAACCTGGTGGAGTTAAATTTTTTAACCTTTTCTGCTGGTGGTGTGCCTTTGTAGTTTTTTTAATGAAAAAAATGTGCCTTGGCTCAAAAAAGGTTGAAAAACACTGATATAGACCACAAAAAAGTGTTTTACATATATAAAAAAAATCATTACCCCTTTTAATATAAAGAGATTAGCCTCCCAGGTAAAGACAAATGCAAATTATTGTTTTACACAACATTGACTTGTTTTTGCACTTGTAAAGAACAGTTGAATGTTGGCCAAAATAGCAAAACGTTGAGTACAGTTAAATGTAGAATATATTTAATCATGCATTTGACATGCTTGTGTCTCCTATAAATACTGTTGTGGCTGTTGTCAGTAAGTGACTTTGACATTTTTTAAAGTAGTTTCTAGTGGCATAATAGAGTCCAGCCAGTGGCTCTCACACACACAGAGTACGGTACTGTACCGCATGATTACTGCTATCGACTGCTGCAAGGTGGGAAGGTCTGCAAGCTCTGTAACTGTCACCGTCTCCAGAAGGGCTCAATTGCTGAAACTGCAGCAGTCGCCGTCTCCTTTGTGACCTTATCCAGCAAAAGTGGTGTTGTCGAGCCGCGCACACTGGTGTGTACGTGCGTAGGCAGTGAGCAGCGGGAGGGAGGTGACGCTGTGCAAAGTCTTTGCTCCCTTTAACAAATCACTTTTAATGCTCTGTTCTGTGTACTTCTGCTTTAAGTTCAAATGTAACTTTACAAGCCAGCTTTACAATTGCCATTTTTTGGCCGTCTATCACAATTCATTATTTTGTGTAGCTTTGTATTCGACTACATAAATTAAATTACTAGTAATTCCTTGAAAAGGAAGGATTGCAAAGTAATTACAAAGACAAAGTGGAACCGCTCAAGTTGAATTGAAATCGTACAATTCAGAATTTAGTGTTTCTTTAGCAAGCATCCACTTTTGCTTTTTATTTGGATTTTGTTATTCCAAAAGACGTTGTCTCGAAGTGAGGTATTGTATTGCAAATTGGAAATTGATTTTTCTGTGTTTAACATATTTTTACACTTTAAAGGCAAGTAAAACGTTACTTTCCCTGTACAGTTAATACATGTTTTTATGATGACTCTTAAAGGAGCCATATGTAGTAATGTGGCCAGAAATGGTACTGCGATCATGGTCAAATTTCTGTAGTCCCTCCCACATTATATATATATATATTGTATGTGTATATATATTGTATGTTCTCCTGGGAATTCCAAGAAGATCCAGTGCAAGCCAGATGTTTGTTAGTGTTGGGGTGCCCACTTTTTCAGCGTTGCTACGCAACATTATGTATAAGTTTATGTGTAGGGTATCTGAGTCTGAAAATGACATAATCTCTGTGTTAACGAACTCTGGCCGCAGTTCTGTTAAGTACTCATCTGGACTGTGGAATCATTGGCACACATGTTTGTATGTCAGAAACTGACATTTGGGTTTTATGTTTTTATTATTATTTTTATGTTTTATTATTTTGTTTTTAATGTATGTTTTATTGTTTTGTTTTTTAATGTATTGTATTCTGTTTTTATATGTTTAAATGGATCTTAAGGTCTGCAATAAAGATTGATATATGTGTATGTATATATACTGTATAGGGGTGTGGGAAAAAAATAGATTCGAATTCGAATCACGATTCTCACGTTGTGCGATTCAGAATCGATTCTCATTTTTAAAAAATCGTTTTGTTTTTTTTTTAAATAATTTTTTTCTTTTTTTAAAAAAAATTAATCAATCCAACAAAACAATACACAGCAATACCATAACAATGCAATCCAATTCCAAAAGCAAACCCGACCCAGCAACACTCAGAAGTGCAATAAACAGAGCAATTGAGAGGAGACACAAACACCACACACAACAAACTAAAAGTAGTGAAACAAAAATGAATATTATCAACAACAGTATCAATATTAGTTACAATTTCAACATAGCAGTGATTAAAAATCCGTCATTGACATTATCATTAGACATTTATAAAAAAGAACAATAGTGTCAGAGTGGCTTACACTTGCATCGCATCTCATAAGCTTGACAACACACTTTGTCCAATATTTTCACAAAGATAAAATAAGTCATATTTTTGGTTCATTTAATAGTTAAAACAAATGTACACCATTGCAATCAGTTGATAAAACATTGTCCTTTACAATTATAAAAGCTTTTTACAAAAATCTACTACTCTGCTTGCATGTCAGCAGACTGGGGTAGATCCTGCTGAAATCTATGTATTCCATCAATAGACAATCCTTTTCAATCTTGGCAAAACTCTTAGCTACACGATTATCAAATGTATTAGGAAAATTAATTCATACTAGGGCTGCGACTAATGATTAATTTGATAATCGATTAATCTGTCTATTACTTCGATTAATCGATTAATAATCGGATAAAAGAGACAAACTACATTTCTATCTTTTCCAGTATTTTATTGAAAAAAACAGCATACTGGCACCATACTTATTTTGATTATTGTTTCTCAGCTGTTTGTACATGTTGCAGTTTATAAATAAAGATTTATAATTTTTTAAAATTTTTTTTTAATTTTTTTAATTTTTTATTTTTTTAAAAGCCTCTGCGCATGCGCATAGCATAGATCCAACGAATCGATGACTAAATTAATCGCCAACTATTTTTATAATCGATTTTAATTGATTTAATCGATTAGTTGTTGCAGCCCTAATTCATACTGACCAAACTGCCTTCGTGGAAGGTCGACAATCTTCAGACAATACAAGGAAATGGTTGAATGTTATTTACTATGCTAGAAGTCTCCCTTATCCCACAGCAGTATGTAGTGTTGATGCGGAGAAGGCATTCCACCGCATAAACTGGTCATTTATGTTTTGCACATTACGTAAATTTGGAGATAATTTGATACAATGGATTAAGATGCTTTATACACGGCCCATGGCATCAGTCAAAACCAATAATCATATTTCAGAAAATTTTTCGTTAAAAAGAGGAGTAAAACAGGGATGTCCTGCATCTGGATTATTATTTAATTTGGTTATTGAACCCTTAGCTGCAAAAATAATTAGTGAAAATAATATTCATGTTATAAAAATTGGCTCTCAGTATAATAAGCTATCGATGTATTGTGACGACATCATTCTCTACCTGTCACATGTTAACTCCTGTCTTCTTTATATCAATAATGTCATCACTGAATATGGCTGTTTATCAGGGTATAAAGTCAATTGGGACAAATGTGAAATATTACCACTTAACACTGCAAGAAATCACAAGTTCAGAACTCCAAAATTGGGTTTGGTTTTGAAATTGTTTTGCATTATTATGGTATTTTTGTGTATTGTTTTCATTTAAAAAATAAATAAAAATAAATCGTTTTTGAATCGAGAATCGTGTTGAATTGAAAAAAAAAAATCGATTTTGAATCGAATCGTGACCCCAAGAATCGATTCTGAATCGAATCGTGGGACACACAAAGATTCCCAGCCCTAATACTGTATATATATATGTATTTATACAGTATATATATACTGTATACAGTATATGTATATATACGTGTATAATATATATATATATATATACTGTATACAGTATATGTATACTGTATACAGTATGTGTATACTGTATACAGTATCTGTATACAGTATATATATATACTGTATACAGTATATATATATATACTGTATACAGTATATATATACTGTATACAGTATATATATACTGTATACAGTATATATATACTGTATACAGTATATGTATACTGTATACAGTATATGTATACTGTATACAGTATATGTATACTGTATACAGTATATATATATACTTTATACAGTATATATATATATATATATATATATATATATATATATATATATATATATATATATATATACTGTATACAGTATATATACTGTTTACAGTATATGTATACAGTATATGTATACTGTATACAGTATATATATACTTTATACAATATATATATATATATATGTATATATATATATATATATATATATATATATATATATATATATATACACATACACACACATATACACATTTGATGGCGTCTGGCACGTTGGAGAGGTGTTCTCTTCACGGATGAATCCGGGTTTTCACTGTTGTGGGCAGACGGTGTTGATGTGTGTTGCGTGGTAGAGTAGTTTGGCCCATTAAATTAACTCATTTTAAATAAAAAGAAAAACAATAACAATGTGTTAAAAGGTGCCATATTTAATAATTTCATGTCAAGTCATCATTAAATGGCCCTGATATGTCAAAAGGCATTAATAAATCATGTTATTTTCGAATACCTCTACAACTGATAACGGTAGTTCAGCCGGGATATGCTCATTTCAAAATTAGATTTGCAGCCCCAAAATCTTATTTTCATTTCAATGCAAGCAAATTCAATTACCCAATATGGCCCCCGTGTCAAATTTGGGAACCCCAGATTTAATACTAACAAACTATACATTAGTTCCAGTCATTGCTATATTGATTCCAATGTGATAAATTCTCTACATGCATTTTCATATGAACGGTCCACTTTTTAAACATGTGTTTATGATGAATAATATTCACCAATTTCCCTTGTTTTTAATTTACCTGTTTTTATACACTTAAGTGGTCCTCCGCCTCACCTCTTTTTATCCATCCTGTCTTTCGGGTTGACCGGTGAACAAGTGATTAAATGGAGGTCATCTCCCTTTGAACACATTCCCAGGAACATATTAAGCATCATTTTCTTGTCAGATTTGAAGTGTCTGAGCTAATATCACTGGCAGGCACCTAGGCAGACTAATGCTCAGCGTGAATGCAGACGACACGCATGACTGTCTTAGCTAATGGTGCCATTTACGTGTCTGCCGCTTGAGGGGCGTTTAGCCAAGGAATGCACAAAAGGGGAAACTGGCAATTCAAACGTTGGCCCACATTTAGCAATGGTTGCCGTGCACGTTGGTGGTTGCTTGCATATGCCCATGCATGTGACGGGCCCAGGCCCACCTCTTCCCAGCATGCACTGTGCTTGAGAGGTGACCAATCAGTGAGCCCACTCTAGCCAAACTAGACTTTTGGTCCCCGTAGATCGGTAAATGCAGGACACCCTTGTGATCACGCTGCCCTCAGTCTCCTTTTAAGTGAAATGTATCATCTTTCATCATCATTCCCATGCTGCCCTTCGTCTCCTCTTGCGTACCGCATTTTTCGGAGTATAAGTCGCTCCGGAGTATAAGTCGCACCGGCCGAAAATGCACAATAAAGAAGGAAAAAAACATATATAAGTCGCACTGGAGTATAAGTCGCATTTTTTGGGGAAATGTATTTGATAAAAGCCAACAGCAAGAATAGACATTTGAAAGGCAATTTAAAATGTCTAAAGAATAGTGAACAACAGGCTGAATAAGTGTACGTTATATGAGGCATAAATAACCAACTGCTATGTTAACGTAACATATTATGGTAAGAGTCATTCAAATAACTATAACATATAGAACATGCTATACGTTTACTGTCACTCCTAATCGCTAAATCCCATGAAATCTTATACGTCTAGTCTCTTACATGAATGAGCTAAATAATATTATTTCATATTTTACGCTAACGTGTTAATAATTTCACACATAAGTCGCTCCTGAGTATAAGTCGCACCCCCGGCCAAACTATGAAAAAACCTGTGACTTATAGTCCGAAAAATACGGTATATTTGTCTCCATAAAAAAAGTAAAAACAGCACACCGCTGTTTTCCTAATTCAGTTCTGTTTATTTATTTATATTGCACATTTAAAAACAACCCCAGTTGGTCAAAGTGCTACACAGTCATAAGAAAACAATTTGCAACAGAAAAAAGGGGCGCGTAGTGTCACATTTACATGGTGACACAGAATGAGGAGTAAAATACAATAGTCCAACATAACTTCAAATAAGTGCAGAAATATCACCTAAAATACCAAAATGTAATAAGTAAAAAAGGATAAAACAAGAAATAAAAACAACCAAGATATCCTGCCTAACTGGATTTCAACGCCAGGGAGTAAAAATATGACTTTAGCCTAGATTTAAATTGGCTCAGAGACTGGGAGGACCTAATAGATAGTGGAAGGTTGTTCCACAGTCTAGGCCAGACCTGGGCAAATTAAGGCCCGTTAACCTTTTCAATCTGGCCCGCCGGACATTCCCAAATCATTTTTTTAGATCTTTAAGATGTAAAGTGTAGCTGCCATTATGATGTGCAGTCATGTTTTCTAATGACCGCAAGTCTTCAACTATACAAGTATTTCAATGGTTGGAATCTGCGCTTATGGCTGATATACCAGTTACTATGGAAATCGAATTAGTTACTATGGTAATCTAATTAGTTACTATGGTCATCTAATTAGTTACTATGGTCATTTAATTAGTTACTATGGTAATCTACGTCACAAAGCTTAGTGATGTATCAGATTGTAGGTGGGTTTATTTTGTACCCTTTGCGTTCATATTTCACTGTTTGTTGCATTTCACTTGATTGTAGAATATGTGGATCGAAAGGGGGTGTGACATTCATATTTTGTCAATATTCAGTGTTTTATCCTTCATAGAAAAATGTAAAATTCCATTAAGTTTTTTAAGGCGGTCTGTCATAACGTTTTTAGCATTCAATCAGACATTATTGTTTGGTTTTGTATTAGTGTTCCTAAAAATAGATATACCGGCCCCCAGACACATTTTTTTCTCTAAATGTGCCCCCCCGAGTCAAAATAATTGCCCAGGCCTGGTCTAGGCCCTGCCACTAAAGGAGGCTCTATCTCCTCTGGTTTTTAGCCTAGTTTGAAGACCACAGGGTCCTGCTGGGATATTTAAGGCTGCATCAGCTCAATACGATAGGGCGGGGCTTCTTGGTGTAAGCATTTAAAAACAATAAGTACAATTTTAAAATGAACTCTAAAAGTAACTGGAAGCCAATCAAGGGAAGCCAGTACAGGGGTAACGTGCTCACGTCCTTTGGTTTTGGTTAAAAAACGAGCAGCAGAGTTCTGCAGCCGCTGGAGAGAGCCCTGATGCAGGCCTACGTACAAAGAATTACAGTAATCCAGGCGTAACGTCACAAATGCATGTATAGCTCTTTCAAAGTTAGTCTGTGGAAGAAGCTGATTTATTTTTGCAAGGAGTCTTAGCTGAAGGAAGCTAGATTTAATGACAGAGATAATTTGTTTGTCCAGCTTAAGCAAGCTGTCAAAAGTGACTCCAAGGCCCCTTGCTGATTCGTGGCAATATGAGGACGGAGGACCAATAGCACTGTCACGTCCTTGCAGCGGGTTTCTTTGACCAAATACGACGATTTCCGTATAAAAAAATTGACCCCCAACCATATTTGTACATCGTGCAAACAGTTCTGCAGAGTAGTCATGGCAACCTGGGTATTGCTTACTGTTACAGGCAGATATATTTGAATATCATCTGCGAAACAGTGAAAAGAGACATTGTGCTTTTTAAAAATAAAAAAAGCACCCAGGGCAAGGATGTATAAAGAAAAGAGGACAGGTGCTAAAATTGAACCTTGGGGTACACCATGCTGAAAGGCAGACTCAAAGGAGGAGTATTGGCCTCGTTTTACAGAAAAATGACTGGAACCACCACACAAGACTCAAGGCGAGCTAGAAGAATGCTGTGGTCTACCGTATCAAAAGCAGCAGTCAAATCTAAAAGCACAAGAACTGCAGATTGACCTGAGTCCACAGCTTAAAGCAGGTCATTAAAAACTCTTAAAAGGACAGTTTATGTGCTATGTTGTGATTTAAAACCATTTTTTCCCCCAATATCGTTTGAGTTGAGATAAGAAAGAAGTTGATCATAAACAACCTTTTCTAGGACCTTGGATAAAATAGCAACTTTGAGATTGGTCTAAAATTTGATAAAATATTGGGGTCAAGGTAGGGGTGTAACGGTACACAAAAATTTCGGTTCGGTACGTGCCTCGGTTTAGAGGTCACGGTTCGGTTCATTTTCGGTACAGTAAGAAAACAACAAAATATAAATATTTGGGTTATTTATTTACCAAATTTGCAAAATCTTCCACCAAAAATATTTTTCTTAGTGTAATATTTGATGTGAAGTAATGGGAGCCTTGGATAGGTCAATAATTCATAATAACATTGATTTTGATTCAATATTATGTTTTGAGCAATGACAGTTTGAAAGAATAAAAAACAGCTTTGTTTTATTAGTCAACATTGCAACTTTTTCTAAATTACATTTAACCTTTAAGCTTTTTTATTTCACTTTTGTTATGTTTTTGTTTATTTTAATAGTATTTTTAGAATGTGCCGTGGGCCTTTAAAACATTAGCTGTGCGTTAGCATGCGCGTTTATCATAACTCTCTCTCGCTCTCTCTCTCTCTCTGCCCCTCCCTCACCAATGCTGCTGCACGCACAATTTGTTTTGTTTTTAACCCCTTCTTAACCCTGAACGTACATTGAAAATACACGCAACCCTAACTCCAAATGCCGGACATTTGAGGCATTTAAGAAACTCCGCCCTGACAGCTCCGCAAAGGAGGACATGTCCGGTGAAAAGAGGACGTATGGTCAGTCTATCCTAGCCCGTTAGCTGCTAGTATGCCGTGTGTTGTGCCTCGGTGTGCATTGTTTACACAACGTGCGTTACGCTACTTAATATGTCCGTGTGGAAACTCGTTCGGTACACCTCCGAACCGTACCGGAACCCCCATACCGAAACAGTTCAATACAAATACATGTATCATTACACCCCTAGGTCAAGGTTATTCTTTTTGATTAGTGGCTGGACCGCAGCATGTTTCAAAGAGGTTGGGAAACATCCACACCTTAGGGAAGAATTGACTAGATGGACAATAAAAGGCCCAATAGAGTTAAAAACATTTTTAAAAAAGTCGACATGTGATAATGCCCATTGGCCATGCAAATGGTTTTATTTGTTGAACTATTTCCAGGGAGGGACACTGGCTCAAAACAATCGAAGGCAGTAAGACCTGTTTCTACTGAGACTACAGACGCAGGAAGGGACAGGCTAATCATTGGTATTTTCTCTGTGAAAAATGTCCAAAATTGTTCACGGTGAGTAGAAGAAGGCACTACACTGTTGGAGTTCAGTGGATTAATAAGCGAGTTCAAAGTGTTCTATAGCACCTGTGGTTTGTGACTATTGTTAGACACAAGATTAGAAAAATAAGTGCTTGTTGCTACTTTAGCAGCCCTTTGACATTCTACTACACCAGGGGTCGGTAGCCCAAAAAAATTGAAAGGGCCATAATGGACCAAAAATACAAAAAAGTAATCTGTTTGGAGCCGCAAAAAATTAAAAGACTTATATAAGTGTTATAATGAAGACAACGCAAGAAGTAAGTGTCTATATTAGCCTACTATCAAAATGACTATGTGTCGCAGGCTGACGCAAATCTTCGATGACAGAAATGTTGAAATGTAATTATTTGTTCTACACATTTTTACAACATTGGAAAACATTAGTAAAACTTCTCAGAGGGTGAGCTAACTCCTGGAAATTACTGTCTTAGAATGGCCAAAAGTATAGATGTGTGTGTTCAAGTTAAAGGAAATGGCAGGCCGTCTTCTTCTAATGGATTTATTACAATCTTTGCAAGCTGGCTAACATTTGCTGTGGTCTGGAACAACATGGCACACTAACAACTATCAGAAATGCAGCCAATATTACATACATATAAAGTACCAATGATTGTCACACACACACTAGGTGTGGTGAAATTTGTCCTCTGCATTTGACCCATCCCCTTGTTCACCCCCTGGGAGGTGAGGGGAGCAGTGGGCAGCAGCGGTGCCGCGCCCGGGAATCATTTTTGGTTATTTAACCCCCAATTCCAACCCTTGATGCTGAGTGCCAAGCAGGGAGGTAACGGGTCCCATTTTTATAGTCTTTGGTATGACTCGGCTTGGGTTATAATGTGTCATGAAACATGAAAACATTAACTAAATAAACAGATGACATAAGTAAAGGAAATTAAAATGAGCTCACATATAGCTACACATGAGGCATGATGATGCAATATGTACATACATCTAGGCTAAATAGCATTTTAGCATCAATTAGCTTGCAGTCATGCAGTGACCAAATATGCCTGATTAGCACTCCATAACAAGTCAATAATATCAACAAAACTCACCTTCACGCACAGTATAAAACGTTTGGTGGACAAAATGAGACAAAAAAGGAGTGGCATAAAATACCTCTTTCTGTGGCAGCGTCGGAGAAAGTTGTACATGTTAACAAACTGTTGAGTCACTGTCCACACAACGGTGAGTTCAAGGGCCGCTGAAATTTTTCGGACAAAACGGCACTCGCCAAATATTCTTATCAGTGAAGCATAAACTGTGAGCTTTCTAACAATTATTTTTTTATTTTGTTTGTATAGCGCTTTTCATACACAAGGCAGACTTATGAAGGTTTGTGTCGTGTGTGTCCTCCTACAGAAACCATATTATAACAAAAAATATATTTTTCATCCCATTTCCATACATTTTTGAAAAAGCTCCACAGAGCCACCAGGGCTAAAGAGCCGCATGTGGCTCTAGAGCCGCGGGTTGCTGACCCCCGTACTAGACTGTCCCTTAATATTTGTAGAGAGACGCAAAGGTTGTCTTTTTTTTCCACTTCCGACACGCACGTCTGAGCTAGCGGGTGGTTTCAGTCAGCCACACCCGCGTCATTGGTGTGGTGCGTGTCTGTTTGAATGGGGCCACTGCGTCCAGGACCTCCATGCAGGCATTATTAAAATAAAAAAAGAAGTTAATCTGGGGTGGAGTCAAGCAAATGGCAATGAGATAGGATCTCAGATGAGGTGATAGCTTCAGAAAAACAATGATGCAGTTTGTGGCTTAATTGTGCGTACCAAGACGCACGGAGTAGCCTGGCTTTGTAAGCACGTTACAGAAAATAATATAGCAAAATGATCAGAGAAATGTGTTTCAACAGTTTCAACTTCAGACTAGGGTTGTATGGTATACCGGTATTGGCATAGTACCGCGATACTAATGAATCATATTCGGTACTATACTGCCTCTAAAAATTACCGGTCCCCCGTCGTCATCACGTCGTGTCATTGCTGGTTTACGAGCAGACGAGCATGTTCGGCAGTGCACAGACACTGAGTACTTACAAGCAGACACAGTGTGTAGACAGAAAAGGGAGAAAGGACACATTTTGGCTTAAAAACTGACGATAAATGTGAAGTTATAAGACTGAAACACCCTCAGGAAGAGGTGCTTAAAAAGACATGGCTAGCTAACTAGCGGCTAAAGTCCAGCCGCAGTCGGCAGTGTTTTAGCTACTTCTAAATCACTAATCCTGGTCTCCATGGCGACAAATAAAGTACGTTTCTTACAAGTATCATCCCTGCAGGACGAGGAATAGCTAAACATGCTTCACTACACACCGTAGCTCACCGGCGTCACAATGTAAACAAACGCCATGGGTGGAGCTACACCTAACATCCGCTGTAATGATACCAAGTACAGGAGGGTGTCTAGTCGATACTACTATGATTACATCAATATTTTTTAGCATCACAAAATCTTCTTTCGTTTAAAAAAAATTCATATTATGTTTATAAACTCGGTACATATGTCCCTGGGCACATGAGGACTTTGAATATGACCAATGTATGATCCTGTAACGACTTGGTATCGGATTGATACCCAAATTTGTGGTATCATCCACAACTAATGTAAAGTATCAAACAACAGAAGAATAAGTGATTATTACATTTGAACAGAAGTGTAGATAGAACATGTTAAAAGAGAAAGTAAGCAGATGTTAACAATAAATGAACAAGTAGATTAATAATTCATTTTCTACCACTTGTCCTTAATAATGTTGACAAAATAATAGGTGTATAAATGACACAATATGTTACTGCATATGTCAGCAGACTAATTAGTAGCCTTTGTTTGTTTACTTACTACTAAAATACAAGTAGTCTTGTATGTTCACTATTTTATTTAAGCCCAACATTGCAATAAGACATATCATTTTTTATGTACCCTAAGATTTTTAGTTAAAATAAAGCCAATAATGCCATTTTTTGTGGTCCCCTTTTATTGTCATTCTCTTGCTGCCCTCAGTCTCCGCTTGACTAAAAAGTTTCTCCTTAGAAAAGTATGTACAGGAAATTGTCATTCTCTTGCTGCCCTTTGTCTCCTTTTAGATGAGGTTTGTCTTTTCAGAGAAGTAAACTGACTTTCAAAGACATTAATTTTTTGCTGCCTTCAGTCTCATCTCACATGAAGTTAGTCTTCTTGGAGAAGTAAATACAGCTAACCCTTGTTCTCTTGTTGCCCTCAGTCTCCTCTTGGCTAAAATTTGACTCCTTAGAAAAGTAAATACAGGAGACACTCATTTTCTTGCTGCCCTCAGTCTTTTGGATATACTTGGTCTCCTCCAAAAGAAAATATAGGGAACACTAATTCTCTTGCGGCTCTCATTCTACTCTTGGCTAAAATTTGATTCCTTAGAAAAGTAAATACAGGAGGGAAGAAAAAGTAAATACAGGAGATTTTCTTGCTGCCCTCAGTCTCTTGGATATACTTGGTCACCTCAAAAAGAAAATATAGGGAACACTAATTCTCTTGCGGCTCTCAGTCTCCTCTTGGCTAAAATTTGATTCCTTAGAAAAGTAAATACAGGAGGGAAAAAAAAGTAAATACAGGAGACACTCATTTTCTTGCTGCCCTCAGTCTCTTGGATATACTTGGTCACCTCAAAAAGAAAATATAGGGAACACTAATTCTCTTGCGGCTCTCAGTCTCCTCTTGGCTAAAATTTGATTCCTTAGAAAAGTAAATACAGGAGGGAAAAAAAAGTAAATACAGGAGACACTCATTTTCTTGCTGCCCTCAGTCTCTTGGATATACTTGGTCTCCTCCAAAAGAAAATATAGGGAACACTAATTCTCTTGCGGCTCTCATTCTACTCTTGGCTCAAAGGTGTCCCCTTAAAAAAGTAAATGCAGCATACCTTCGTTCTTTTGCTGTCCTCAGTCTCTTCTTGGGTTTTGTCTTCATAGAAAAGTAAATGCAGAACATATTTGTTCTCTCACTGCCCTCAGTCTCCTCCTGTGAAAAATGTGTTTCCATAGAAAAGTAGACATAGGAGACCCTCTTTCTCACACTGCCCGCATTCTTATATCAGAAAAGTTTGTTTTCTTAAAAAAATGTAAATATAGAATACCCTCATGTTCTTGCTGCCCTCAGTCTTCTCTTGGGCAAAGTTTGTCTTCATAAACAAATAATGAAGGACACCTCTGTGCTCTCACTACCATTAGTCTCCTCTCGTGTAAAATATGTCTTCTTAGAGAAGTTAAGATAGGAGAACCTCCTTTTGACACCGCCCTCAGTCTCATCTCAGATAAAGTTTGTCTCCTTGGAGAATTAAATACAGGAGAGGAGACCATTGTTCTTTCGCTGCCCTCAGTCTCCTCTTGGGTAAAAAACGTTTTTCTAAGAAGTTAATACGTCAGGTGTGTAGCTGCACATACTTGGTGTTGATATTTGAAGTGGGTGTATGTAGGGGTGTAACGGTACACAAACATTTCGGTTCGGTACGTACCTCGGTTTAGAGGTCACGGTTCGGTTCATTTTCGGTAAAGTAAGAAAACAACAACATATAAATTTTTTGGTTATTTATTTACCAAATTTGTAAACAATGGCATAACATACATATACACACAGGGTCCATTGCCAGGGTTAATGTGGTCAACATATATAAAATAAAAACTAAATAAGATAAGGCTCAGAATGGTTTCTTAACAAAACTTTTCTACATATAAAGTGCTTTTTTTGATTGATTGATTGAGGCTTTTATTAGTAGATTGCACAGTACAGTACATATTCCGTACAATTGACCACTAAATGGTAACACCCCAATAAGTGTTTCAACTTGTTTAAGTCGGGGTCCACGTTAATCAACATTAAACTGCCTCAAGTTGTTGCTCAGATGAAGTAAAATGACAAAACTTTTCTTCTACATATAAAAAGTGCAACATTAAACAGTTTCAAGTCAACTCAGCCTCAGATTAACTTTTCTTTTCACCCCCCAGCCTGGCTAACTTGGCAGTAAGAGGTGGGAGCTGTTTGCTCGTCTTTATCTTTGTTGAAGCGATGTTCACTTTGGGGTGGTGCCGCTTCAAATGGGTTAGCATGTTTGACGTGTTGACAGAAGCATGCCTTACCGCTGCTGAACAATGTCAGCAAACCTCCGTCCTCTACACCGCGCAGCCGAAATGTTCCCAAACGGGAGATCTTTAACGAGGCGGGAGGGTCTTCCAGCTCTGGCTTTTATATGTTGTCGTAGCCCGGTCGTTGCTAGCATGCCGTGTGTTGTGCCTCGGTGTGCGTTGTTTGCACAACGTGCGTTACGCTACTTAATATGTTCGTGTGGAAACTCGTTCGGTACACCTTCGAACCGAACCGAAACCCCCGTACCGAAACAGTTCAATACAAATACACGTACCGTTACACCCCTAGGTGTATGGATACGGTTTTTTGATTGATTGATTGATTGATTGATTGAGACTTTTATTAGTAGGTTTCACAGTGAAGTACATATTCCGTACAATTGACCACTAAATGGTAACACCCGAATAAGTTTTTGAACTTGTTTAAGTCGGGGGTCCACTTAAATTGATTCATGATACAGATATATACTATCATATATACTATCATCATAATACAGTCATCACACAAGATAATCACATTGAATTATTTACATTATTTACAATCAGGGGTGTGGAGGGGGGAGGGGTAGGATATGGACAGCAAGTAGTGGACATAGAGAGAGAGAGAGAGAGAGAGAGAGAGAGAGAGAGAGAGAGAGAGAGAGATCAGAAGGCATAAGAACAAGTATCTGCATTTGATTGTTTACATTTGATTATTAGCATTTGATTATTAGCAATCCGGGGAGGGTGTTAGTTAAGGGTTGTAGCTGCCTGGAGGTGAACTTTTATTGCGGTTTTGAAGGAGGATAGAGATGCCCTTTCTTTTATACCTGTTGGGAGCGCATTCCACATTGATGTGGCATAGAAAGAGAATGAGTTAAGACCTTTCTTAGTTCGGAATCTGGGTTTAACGTGGTTAGTGGAGCTCCCCCTGGTGTTGTGGTTATGGCGGTCATTTACGTTAAGGAAGTATTTTGACATGTACTTCGGTATCAGGGAGGTGTAGTGGATTTTATAGACTAGGCTCAGTGCAAGTTGTTTAACTCTGTCCTCCACCTTGAGCCAGCCCACTTTGGAGAAGTGGGTAGGAGTGAGGTGGGATCTGGGGTGGAGGTCTAGAAGTAACCTGACTAGCTTGTTCTGAGATGTTTGGAATCATTAGAGATAAAGATCCAAGATCCATCCCTGAGTTTTTGCCTAAATATTCTATCAATCTGCCTTAGTGACCTTGCCTTCAGCATCCTAACAGTTGGTTCTGATCTGATCCGCCTCTCCATCAGAATGCCTTTCAGGTTGGAAAAGTCCTGCCGACATGTTGACCTTAGCAACTAACAGACAAACACAACTGCCGTTCTCATTTTGTCTTCAAGTAAACAATGGCTGCTGCCATGTAATTATTTTTCAGCTTGAGAACGTCTGCATGCCGAGTCGGGCTGCGTATTGATCTGTGGGCAAGGGGCTGTGGCCTGATAACCATGGGTTTGGGCCGCCCATGGGAAGCTCTACAGGGGAAGCCTGGGAATCCATGATGTGGCTAATGCCCTGCCACTTGTTCCGTCGCCCCCCTGTAACCCCCCTGTCTCTGAGGCAGATGAAGTGTGTCGTCCCCCTGGTCGCCAGTTAACACTGCCCCGGACCGGACCCTTTCATTAGAGCCTTGTTTCGGAGAGGTTGCGGGCTGCTTGAAGGGGCAGCGGATGTCTTGCAGATGTCCTCTGTGAATAATCCGCACTAGGGAAAATCCATACTTGTCATTGGCAGCCTCTGTCTTGTTTGTGTGCGTGTCTGAATGCGTGTGTTTGTGTGTGTGTGTGTGCACTTGCTGTCCGGTGCATCTTTGTGTGCTCCCTCTGTTCTCTTTGTCCTTGTTAATAATAACAGGGCTGAGGGCTCGCATTTCCCTCTCTGCAGGGCAGCCGTGTCATATCAGCAGTAAACAAGCTCCTTCCCTTCAGAAAGACAACTCTCCCAAGCCCTGGCCACTCGAGCAGAAACCTATCCCCCAACACACACCCCTCTTCCTTTCCCTTTTCCTTTCGCTTCACTCTCTTTCTAATTTCTCTGTTTTCATCAGACGCCGCTCTCCTCTCACTTCCAGTCCTGTTTGTCCTGTCCGTTGAAAGGCTTTTCTCCCTCGCCCTCACTGTTAAGGTCAGACTGACGGGGAGGGCAGGAGCAAAGTGGAGGGGCTTCTCCTGACAAGGAAAATCCATATGTTGTCTTCTCTTACTCCTCCTTTTTAAATCAGGAGTCCAATCTGGCTGTGTTTTAATAGCTGTCAGCCATACGGTACTGACAACACTGCACCATTTGATACTGTGCTCCCTGCTAGTTTAAGTACAGCGGAAACCCTTAAATTGAACCCAATGACCGCTGTTCAGATTTCAAAACAAAATAAGTAGGGGTGTTCCTATACAACTTTTTTTTACCGTATTTTCAGTGTTATAGAGGGTTGGACTCCGCCAAGGCTGCCCTTTGTCACCGATTCTGTTCATAACTTTTATGGACAGAATTTCTAGGCGCAGTCAAGGCATTGAGGAGATCTGGTTTGGTGGCTGCAGGATTAAGTCTCTGCTTTTTGCAGATGATGTGGTCCTGATGGCTTCATCTGGCCAAGATCTTCAGCTCTCACTGGATCGGTTCGCAGCCGAGTGTGAAGCGACTGCGATGAGAATCAGCACCGCCAAGTCCGAGTCCATGGTTCTCGCCCGAAAAGGGTGGAGTGCCATCTCCGGGTGGAGTGGAGGAGTTCAAGTACCTGGGAGTCTTGTTGACGATCTGAGGGAAGAGTGGATGGTGAGATCGACAGGCGGATCGGTGCGGCGTCTTCAGTAATGCGGACACTGTATCGATCTGTTGTGGTGAAGAAGGAGCTGAGCCGGAAGGCAAAGCTCTCAATTTACCGGTCGATCTACGTTCCCATCCTCACCTATGGTCATGAGCTTTGGGTTATGACCGAAAGGACAAGATCACGGCCGAAAATGAGTTTCCTCCGCCAGGTGGCGGGTCTCTCCCTTAGAGATAGGGTGAGAAGCTCTGCCATCCGGGAGGAGCTCAAAGTAAAGTCGCTGCTCCTCCACATCGAGAGGAGCCAGATGAGGTGGTTCGGGCATCTGGTCAGGATGCCACCCAAACTCCTCCCTAGGGAGGTGTTTAGGGCACGTCCGACCGGTAGGAGGCCACGGGGAAGACCCAGGACACGTTGGGAAGACTATGTCTCCCGGCTGGCCTGGGAACGCCTCGGGATCCCCCTGGAGGAGCTGGACGAAGTGGCTGGGGAGAGGGAAGTCTGGGCTTCCCTGCTTAGGCTGCTGCCCCCGCGACCCCACCTCGGATAAGCGGAAGAAGATGAATGGATTCATTTTCAGTGTTATAGAGTGGAATAGTACCGTATTTTTGGACCATAGGGCGCACCGGATTAAAAGGTGCACTGCCGATGAGCAGGTCTATTTAGGTATTTTTTCATACAAAAGGCGCACCGGATTATAAGGCGCATTAAAGGGGTCATATTACGATCCATCCATCCATTTTCTACCGCTTGTCCCTTTTGGGGTCGCAGAGGGTGCTGGAGCCTATCTCAGCTGCAATCGGGCGGAAGGCAGGGTACACGGGGGTCCGATCATATTGATGGTATTTTAATGAAAATGGGAAGAAGTTTAGCCATGGTCAGGAAGTGCTCCACCTTCTTGACATCCTCAACAATGGGTCAAGTCATACAGTCCTTGGTTTTCTGTCATCTTCATTACTGTCCTATTATATGGTCCGCTACGACTAAGTCTGACCTGAACAAACTGCAACTTGTTGAGAACAGAGCGGCTAGACTGCTACTTAAATGTGCTTTGCGCACTAATATTTCATTTATGCATGCACGCCTGTCCTGGTTGTCTGTTGAACAAAAGATGCATTGTAGTCTGCTTATGTTCTTTAGAACTATCATGTTAGTTGATTTTAAAAACAGTTTGTAAAAGTAATCTAGTGATTGATCTAACACACATATTCGACACTAGGAATGCCAGCAATTGCTATTTGGCACTTCCTGTTCCCAGGACCAATCCCCTCAAACATACAGTCATGTATAGATGTACACTACTGTTCAAAAGTTTGGGGTCACCCAAACAATTTAGTGGAATAGCCTTCATTTCTAAGAACAAGAATAGACTGTCGAGTTTCAGATGAAAGTTCTCTTTCTGGCCATTTTGAGCGTTTAATTGACCCCACAAATGTGATGCTCCAGAAACTCAATCTGCTCAAAGGAAGGTCAGTTTTGTAGCTTCTGTAACGAGCTAAAGTGTTTTCAGATGTGTGAACATGATTGCACAAGGGTTTTCTAATCATCAATTAGCCTTCTGAGCCAATGAGCAAACACATTGTACCATTAGAACACTGGAGTGATAGTTGCTGGAAATGGGCCTCTATACACCTATGTAGATATTGCACCAAAAAGCAGACATTTGCAGCTAGAATAGTCATTTACCACATTAGCAATGTATAGAGTGTATTTCTTTCAAGTTAAGACTAGTTTAAAGTTATCTTCATTGAAAAGTACAGTGCTTTTCCTTCAAAAATAAGGACATTTCAATGTGACCCCAAACTTTTGAACGGTAGTGTATATCATTCTGGAATGAGTTGCCATCTCACATTAATGTCTCCCAAAGTAAAATGTCATTCAAGACCGCTTTGAAGATACACCTATTGCAGCTGCCCACATGACGTGATTTTTTAATACTGGGTTTAACTAGCTTTTTTGTCTTATGTTGTATTTTTCCTTTGTATAATGTTTGGTAATGCATGTATTTTTGTATTTTTATTTTGTATGCTCCTATATGGACCCCAGGAAGACTAGCAGTTGCCTTGGCGTCAGCTAATGGGGATCCATTCAATAAACAATAGTCACCCTGGACAAGTCGCCACCTCATCACAGGGCCAACACAGATAGACAGACAACATTCACACACTAGGGCCCATTTAGTGTTGCCAATCAACCTATCCCCAGGTGCATGTCTTTGGAGGTGGGAGGAAGCCGGAGTACCCGGAGGGAACCCACGCAGTCACGGGGAGAACATGCAAACTCCACACAGAAAGATCCCGAAAGACTGAACTCAGGACTACTCAGGACCTTCGTATTGTGAGGCACATGCACTAACCCCTGTTCCACCGTGCTGCCCTCATATTATGATTTTTTTTTTTCTAAATTTAAAACACTATCTTGTGGTCTACTTAACATGTGATGGTGGTTCTTTGGTCAAAATGTTGCATAGATGATGTTTTACAGACAATCTTCAAGTCGCTTTCTGGCAGTCTCTTCAGGATGCACCGTTTTGTGGAATCTCCAGGCAGGAATTACTGCTATTGATGGTCTGTGGTAATATTTTAGGGTGTAATTTTCCTCAAAATGTGGTCATTTTAAGCTTCTGGCAACGCTAATACAGTGTCCGTTAAAAGCTTGGTGTGTTTAACTGATGTTTATGAATCAGTCGCCTTGCTCATATTGCACCGAGCAGTCTATTTCTATGGTTTTCCTCACCCTTTTTCATTTCAGGTAACCTTGGCAAATACAAAGCAATACCCGCTTTTGATGCTCGCTGAAGAGAAGTCAAATAAAACAGGATAAACAAACGTTTTTGTTCCCCGCAGATGGAAGAGAACGACGAACTGAGGAAGGCTCATGATAGGCGACGCGAAAGACTGTGCGTGGTTCAGAAAAACTACAAAGCCGTTAATGACCAGCTGAAGCAGTCGCAAAAAGCAGACGACGTGTGAGTATAAAATTTGCCATTTTACTTGACAACATATACTTTAGGAATGGTGTTTTGAAGCTGTTTGCACGCAGTCTCATTGAGTCTGATGCCATATTTCCACTGCTTTAGTACTGGTTCACTACTTCCTGCCCCAACTTGATGGGGTCACATTCACTTAGTGCAGGGGTCTGCAACCCAAACGTTAAAAGAGCCATATTGGACTAAAAATGCCAAAAAAAAATTCTGTCTGGAGCCGCAAAACATTTAAAGCCTTCTATAAGTAAAATAGTGAAGGCAGCACATGATATAAGTGTCTATGTTAGCTATATTAGTCTACTATCAAAATGACAATGTGTCGCAGACTGACGCAACTCTTCGTTGACAGAAATATTGTATTTTAATATTTAGTCTACACATTTTTACAACATTGGAAAACATTAGTAAAACAGGGGTTTCTCAGAGGGTGAGATAACTCCTGGATATTACTGGTTAAGAATGGCCAAAAGTATAGATGCGTGTGTCCAAGTTAAAGAAAATGGCGGGCTGTCTTCTTTGATTGGATTTATTACAATCTATGTAAGCTGGGTAATGTTTGCTGTGGTCTGGAGCAACATGGCACACAAACAACTACCAGAAATGCAGGCAGTATTACATACAGATAATGTGTCATGAGAAATGTAGATATAAATTAAATACACAGAGGACATAGGAAATTAAATTAGCTCAAATAAACCTACGAGTTTATGCAATAGGTACATAAAGCTAGCCTAAATAGCATGTTAGCATCCGTTAGCTTGCAGTCATGCACTGACTAAATATGCCGGATAAGCACTCCACACAAGTCAATAACATCAACAAAGATCACCTTTGTGCATTCACACACAGCATAAAAAGTTTGGTGGACAAAATGAGACAAAGGAGGAGTTGCATAAAACATATCTTTCTCTGGCATCGCTGGAGAAAGTTGTACATGTAAACAAACTCCGGTGAGTTCAAGAACTGCCAAAATTAGCAGGACAAAACGGCACTCGCCAAATACTCTCATCAGAAAAGCATGTTTACTATAAATAGTGGATCAATAAAGAATATATAGTGGGATTTCTAACAATTAGGGAGGTTTGTGTCATGTTTGTCCTCCTACAGAAAACCCTATTAAAACAAAAATATATTTTTCCCCATCTTTTTCTATTTTCATACATTCTTGAAAAGCTCCAGGGAGCCACTAGGGCGGCTATAGAGCCGCAGGTTGCAGACCCCCGACCTAGTGAGAACTGCAAATACCATGCTGCATTGAACGCATCATTCAGAATGAGCCACGCTAACAACAATAGAGAACAACATTTTACCTGAGAGGATACTGAGATCGGTGAACATGCAGCTAAACAGAGACTTTGGAGTATAAGTCTGCAAAGCAACAGGATACGCTTTAATCAAGTGTTATAATCCGCATTTTTCCGGATTATAAATCGCTACTTTTTTCCAGCGCTTTGAGCACTGCGGCTTATAAAAAGGTGGGGCTAATTTATGGATTTTTCTTAGCTAACGGCCATAGTGTTTTGTATTCGACAAATAGTTTTCATATTGCATCGACCGAGACACCGGAAAGGTGTGTTTTTGTTTGTGCTACGGCGCCATCTTTTGGACGAGTTTGTTCGCTGCCGGTGCTGAGGTGTTGAAGATGTAATTCCTGTTTTGTGCCTTGGACCGGAAGCATAACATTGCATAGCGTTTCTGCTCGAAAGGATTCTTTTGTATTGTTTCAGTTTTGTGAATTCACTAAAACGTCACCGTGGAGTTATTAAGTCTGTTTAGGGGCGGTGTGGCTCAGTTGGTAGAGCAGCCGTGGCAGCAACTTAAGGGTTCGGAGGTGTACCGAACTAGTTTCCACACGGACATATTAAGTAGCGTAACGCACGTTGTGTAAACAATGCACAACACACGGCATGCTAGCAGCTAACGGGCTAGGATAGACTGACCATACGTCCTCTTTTCACCGGACATGTCCTCTTTTGCGGAGCTGTCAGGGCGGACTTTCTTAAATGCCTCAAATGTCCGGCATTTTGAGTTATTGTTGCGTGTATTTTCAATGTACGTTCAGGGTTAAGAAGGGGTTAAAAACAAAACGAATTGTGCAGCATTGGTGAGGGAGGGGCAGAGACAGAGAGAGTTATGATAAACGCGCATGCGTCGCCAGGCTCTGCTTTTTATCCATAGGTTTATCAGATTTGATTTTTTATTATCTATAGCAGGGGTGTCAAAAGTGTGCCCCGGAGGCCATTTGCGGCCCACAGCTAATGTTTTAAAGGCCCACGGCACATTCTAAAAATACTATTAAAATAAACAAAAACATAACAAAAGTGAAATAAAAAAGCTTAAAGGTTAAATGTAATTTAGAAAAAGTTGCAATGTTGACTAATAAAACAAAGCTGTATTTTTTTTTCTTTCAAACGGTCATTGCTCAAAACATAATATTGAATCAAAATCAATGTTATTTTGAATTATTGACCTATCCAAGGTTCCCATTACTTCACATCAAATATTACACTAAGAAAAATATTTTTGGTGGAAGATTTTGCAAATTTAGTAAATAAATAACCCAAAAATGTATATTTATTTGTTTTCTTACTGTACCGAAAATGAACCGAGGTATGTACCGAACCCAAATTTTTGTGTACCGTTACACCCCTAGCTCAAAGTGTAGTACTTGCTTTAGCCAATGAAAAGTGTCATGGAAGGACCAGAGTGTAGGATTTGTGGAAAAAGGCAGGGCAAATTTCATCCTCTTCCTTTGAAAAAAGCAATTTTAAGCCAAGTCAATTTGGAGCAGCTTTGTGCCAAGTGTGTATCGTCTCCCTAGACGTTCATTAGGATGTGAGAGCCAGCGGCTGGAGGTGACTACTGCTCCCTCCCGCAGGGTGCAAGGTGTAAGGAGTAAGGGAAGAGGGCCACTTCCTGCTTTCCACCCGCTACCTTCACCAGAAACCACAGGATCTCTTTTTAACACAGTGTCAAAATATCATTAATATGAGGGCATTGTTCTCGCCGTCGCTTCCTCACAGTTGTTCGTTGGCGTAGGCTATTTAAAAATGCATGTACGAGTGCGCACACGGGTGGCGGGCTGCCTGAACGGGGATCTAAGTGTTGACCCCCGTCAGCTGTTTTCTCCCCGGGTTAATTAAAGAAAACAGCGGTGCAACGCGAGCCCGTGAGAACGCGCGGCGAGCGAGAGAGAGCGTGCTCAGCGCCCGGCTCACGTCAGCTCAGCGCGGCTCATCGCCGTGGGTCTCAAAGACGGTGAGAACAAAAGGCGGGCGGAAAACTCAACGCTGCTTTTGCAACACTTTTTTTTTCAAGCCATCAAAGAACGATGTGGCTGTGGTGGTGTGTCAAAAGTCTTGACACGTTGAAACTGCCACATCTTGAGCAGGATACACACGGTGCAATTTTGGAGGTGTTGGTTTGTAATTATAAAGTTTAAAAGTAAACAAAATTGTGCTAAATCATACTGCTCTTTTTAAGTCCAGCAGGTGGCAGTAACACATTTATTTAACACTTGCAGACTGTCAAAGAAATGAAGAAGAAGAAAACAAGGTTTGTTTGGGTAGATTTGACATTTGTATGCTAAAAGTGGCATGAACAGCTGACTATAGGTCAGACCTGGGCAAATTGAGGCCTGGGGGCCACATGCGGCCCCTTAAGCTTTTCAAACTGGCCCGCTGGACAATCCCAATAAATTTTTTTAGATCTTTAAGATGGAAAGTGTAGCTGCCATTATGATGTGCAGTGATGTTTTCTAATGACCGTAAGTCTTCAACTATACTAAGTATTTCAATGCTTGGAATCTGCGCTTTTGCATGATATACTAGTTACTATGGTCATCTAATGAGTTACTGTGGTCATCTAATGAGTTACTATGGTCATGTAATTAGTTACTATGGTCATCTAATTAGTTACTATGGTAATCTAATGAGTTACTATGGTCATCTAATGAGTTACTATGGTCATCTAATGAGTTACTATGGTCATCTAATGAGTTACTATGGTCATCTAATTAGTTACTATGGTCATCTAATGAGTTACTATGGTCATCTAATGAGTTACTATGGTCATCTAAGTCAGTGTTTTTCAACCACTGTGCCGCGGCACACAGGTGTGCCGTGAGATACAGTCTGGTGTGCCGTGGGAGATTATGTCATTTCACCTAATTGGGTTAAAAATTGGTACATTTTAAGTCTACTTTATACTTCTTTTTGTGCCCTTGGATCCTTTCCATCCTTATCCTTTCCATCCTTTGTAACTGAGCTACTGTGTGGAAAAATGTCCCTTGTGGATCATTAAAGTTTGTCTAAATCTAAAAATCTTTTTTGCAAACCAGTAATTATAATCGGCAAATAATGTGCCGTTGTTGAGTGTCGGTGCTGTCCAGAGCTCGGCAGACTAACCGTGTTATACTCTTCCATATCAGTAGGTGGCAGCAGGTAGCTAATTGCTCTGTAGATGTCGGGAACATAGTTTGTCGTGATCACAATGTGTAACCGATAGCGGGAAGCAGTGTGCAGGTAAAAAGGTATCTAACGCTTAAATCAAAAATAAACAAAAGGTGAATGCCCCTAAGAAAAGGCAATGAAGCTTAGGGAAGGCTATGCAGAACGAAACTAAAACTGAACTGGCTACAAAGTAAACAAAGACAGAATGCTGGACGACAGCAAAGACTTACAGCGTGTGGAGCAGAGACGTACATGACATGACAATCAACAATGTCCGCACAACTAAAACGGTCTTAATTGCGAAAACAAAGCAGGTGCGGGGAATAGCACTCAAAGGAAGTCATGAAGCTGCTACATGGAAACACCAACAAAACAGGAAGGGCCACCAAAATAACAGCGCAAGGCAGGAACTTAAGCACTACACACTGGAAAACAACAACAAACTCAAAATAAGGCACGACAACCTGGTGGAGTTTAATTTTTTAACCTTGTCTGCTGGTGGCGTGCCTCCGTATTTTTTTATTTTAAAAATGTGCCTTGGCTCAAAAAAGGTTGAAAAACACTGATCTAAGTCACAGCAGCTCAGACGAGGCACCAAGCAGTGTGGGTGGGAAGCGTTTCCACAGAGTGTTTCCAGAGTGTGAAATGTGGGTGTCAGGGACAGACGTGGAAGGAGTTTTTTTACAACAAAGTTCTAAAGCTTAGTGATGTATCAGATGTATCAGATTGTAGGTGGGTTTTGTTTACCCTCCACGTTCATATTTCCCTGTGTTTGTTGCATTTTTGTTGCGTTTCACTTGATTGTAAAATATGTCGATATCGAGAGGGGGTGTGACCTTCATATTTGGTCAATATTCAGTGTTTTATCGTTCATAGAAAAATGAAAAATTCCATTCCGTTTTTTAAGGCGGTCTGTCATAACGTTTTTAGCATTCAATCAGACATTATTGTGAGGTTTTGTATTAGTGTTCCTAAAAATATATTTGCCGGCCCCCAGACACATTTTTTTCTCTAAATGTGGCCCCCAAGTCAAAATAATTGCCCAGGCCTGCTATAGGTACTAGTGTTGTCCCGATACCAATATTTTGGTACCGGTACCAAAATACTTTTAATACTTTTTGGTACTTTTTGAAATAAAAAGGGACCACAAAAAATGGCATTATTGGCTTTATTTTAACAAAAATCTTTCGCTACATTAAACATATGTTTCTTATTACAATTGTGTCCTTAAATAAAATAGTGAACATACGAGACAAATTGTCTTTTAGTAGTAAGTAAGCAAACAAAGGCTCCTAATTAGTCTGCTGACATATGCAGTAACATATTGTGTCATTTATCTACCTATTATTTTGTCTACATTATGAGGGACAAGCTGTAAAAATTGATTATTAATCCATTTGTTTATTTACTGCTAATATCTGCTTACTTTCCCTTTTAACATGTTCTATCTACACTTCTGGAAAAATATAATAATCACTTATTCTTCTGTGGTTTATTACTTTACATTAGTTTTGGATGATACCACAAATTTGGGTATCAATCCGATACCAAGTAGTTACAGGATCATACATTGGTCATATTCAAAGTCCTCATGTTTCCAGGGACATATTTCCTGAGTTTATAAACATAATAAACATTTTTTAAAAAGCGAAAAAAGATTTTGTGATGCCGGTACTTTTTAGAGGCGGTATAGTACTGAATAGGATTCATCAGTATCGCGGTACTATACTAATACCTAGGGATGTCCGATAACGGCTTTTTTGCCGATATTCCGATATTGTCCAACTCTTAATTACCGATACCGATATCAACCGATACCGATATATACAGTCGTGGAATTAACACTTTAGTATGCCTAATTTGGACAACCAGGTATGGTGAAGATAAGGTCCTTTTTAAAAAAAAAATTATAAAATAAATTAAGATAAATAAATTGAATAAAAAAAAAAGTAAAACAATATAAAAACAGTTACATAGAAACTAGCAATTTAATGAAAATGAGTAAAATGAAGTGTTAACGGTTAGTACTATTAGTTGACCAGCAGCACGCACAATCATGTGTGCTTACGGACTGTATCCCTTGCAGACTGTATTGATATATATTGATATATAATGTAGGAAGCAGAATATTAATAACAGAAAGAAACAACCCTTTTGTGTGAATGAGTGTAAATGGGGGAGGGAGGTTTTTTGGGTTGGTGCACTAATTGTAAGTGTATCTTGTGTTTTTTATGTGGATTTAATAAAAAAAAAAAAAAAAACGATACAGATAATAAAAAAAACGATACCGATAATTTCCGATATTACATTTTAAAGCATTTATCGGCCGATAATATCGGCAGGCTGATATTATCAGACATCTCTACTTATACCGGTATGCCGTACAACCCTAATAAGTACGCTATAATCTTGGCACCTTTTAAGGTCTTGGTTCACAACTGAAGACATAAAGCTTTTTTTGTGTAACCAGCCTTAGTGATTTTCAAAATAAAACATCCTAATAAATAATGCCCCAACAAAAAAATTCTCAAATAAAAATATGAATAAATATGAAATGATGTGTAATAGTTTGCAACGGCTCTTTGTAGAAAACGTGCAAGGAAATTTCAAGATATTTATTCGTACAAATTAGGGGTGTCCCGGTCCGATATTGGATATCGGTCAGAAATCAGCAAAGAAAACAGTATCGGCTTTTATCTGAAATCTCTGCATTTACTTGTGCAAAGCTGGACAGCTGTCATAACGGGATGGTCGCAACTTCCTGCGGGGTTTGTTCTCCCAGGAAGCAAACGGACTATTCCGGACAGGACTTGAAGGTAGGAACACATTTATTAATTAATTAATCCTACACAGGACAAAAGACAGGAACTAAAACAAAAGGTAAGCGTGCCGATTGCACGAGAGGCTAAGGAACATAAAACTTAACGCAGGAAACATACGCTAACACTTAGCCTGAACTATGGACAAAACGTACTGTGGCATGAAACAAATAACTAGCAAAAAACTTGGAATAGGACATGGAACGAGCAGCGTGAACTAAGCATGAAACTGTGGCATGAAACGAGCAATGACGCCAGGACGACTAACTGGCAAAGACAGGCTTAAATAATAGTCTCTTGATTAGAGCAAGTGCGTGTCCCGAACACATGAGGCAGGTGAAACTAATAAGTCGCCATGGTAACTAAACAAACAAGGGAGCGCAAACAGGAACTAAAAGAGTCCAAAACTAACAAAAAATAACAAAAACATAATCCAGACCACAGATCATGACAACAGCCAGTTAATATCTGAATGTCCTCCCAATAAGCACACAAGGTAGATCTACCAGGAGCGAGCAGCTACACAACAGCTAAGCACACAATAGCGCACAAGCTACACAAACGTAATAGGTGTCCTTAATTGAGCAATATTATTGATTATGAATGATTGTGGCCGCCAGGTGTCACCAAAAAACTATTTCCATTCCACTTCAATTTAAAGGGAGCATAAGGTTCCTCCAGGCGGTTAATAATAAATAGGTTAGTGCTCTTCATACCTACAACTGTTCTTTGTTTCCCTTGATTAAGCTCTTTTAAACATTCCACACTACAACATGATAAAAGTATGTATGATTTGTGTAGATATCGTATTGGATCAATATCGGTATCGGCCAATACTTAAGGTTCCGATAGCGATATCGTATTGGAAGTAAACAAGTTGTATCAGGACAACCTTAAAGGGGAACTGCTCTTCACAATCATTATGACGACAGGATTTTTTTTACTGCATTCTGATTATTAAATGAATGCGATCAAAAGTCCACTCATGATTTTTTTTTACTGCATTCTAATTATTACATAAATGTGATCAAAAGTCCACTTATAAGGGAGCCGTTCTGTTCTGCCTATAAAGCCCTTAAAACAAACATATATAATGCAATAAAAGGCAAATTTATAATATTTAATTTGGATAATTTTATACATACGCGGCACATTAATTAAAAAAATGGATTACTAAGTTCACTTTTTTTTCTTACTACATCTCTGATTATGACTCACTGCATACTTCATGAGAGCCAACACGCATATTTAAACATCACTAACAGTACAATGTCTGCTGTCATAAGGATGCCTACTGCTAGGATGTTAATTAACATGAAGAATGACTCATATTGCTTGCAAAGAAAAGGGGGGTGGAACCAAGCGTCTTTTTGTGTCGTTCTCACCATTACTGGGTCTAAATGGGCTGTCAAAGTGTACCAACTTGTCGGAATATGTCTTCCTCCTTCTACTATCCAGGTGAGAGGAATGATTTATGATCTGACGACACCAGCTTGTCACACAAGCTGGTGATCATGGCGCCGCTATAAATAGTTTGTCTGTGTTAGCGCTTATAATAACAATATCACAAATTCTTGGTTAATATTCGAGTCACGAAATGTAAATGGCGTATTGTTGGCGGTTTTTGGATGGTTATTTTTGGGGTTTTATGCGTGGAATAGAGGACCTTCCATTTGCTTCGTTGCAAGCGGACTCTTATTTACGTTTATTTACGAGTTAAATGCATTAAAAAAAATAACATCCGTTGTCATGTCTTTCATAATAATCATGAACGATATGCAAAAATTCCCCCAAAAAGTGCAGTTCCCCTTTTATGCAAACCAACATGTGGCGACAAGCCACCTCTACCGAAGCGAGTCGGAGGTTATCTTCCTGTCACTCACATACACACCAGTGACTAGAGTGAACCCGAGGGGCAAAAAAAGTGCCTCAAATGTTATTTACGAGTGAGCAAACTGTCAGGTTCAAACACTGATGACATCTATTAAACAAGACAAGAAGCAAAGAATCAAACAGAGACAGAATTAAATTTGGACTCAATTGAGGAGAGACGCCGTCGACCTGTAACCTCTTACAGTGTCTTAGCACGCTCTGACGAAAAAAGGTTCACGTCTCCTCTTTTATTTGAATATTCCCTGTTTACATAACAACATCTGTTTCTAAAGGAATGGGGAGTATGTAAACAGTCATTGTTTTCGGTCACATTAACACAAAAGAAAAAGGTGCCTCGGGCTTGAGCAGGTCTTCGATGACAATAGATAACCCCCCCTACCGTCTCCTCCCATCGTACACGATGGAATTTCCCAAGCCTTTGCTTGGTGCAACAAAGACAGCCTCTTGTCTGTTCATTGGGAACTCAGAACGGAAAAGTTTTTTGATAATTTACATACAATTTTTCTGACACAAACGATTGTAGAGGAGTTATGATGCTAATTTTACATGATTGCATCATACCTCTTGTTGGTTCAGTAAATTTTAAAAAACATATTTTCATAAGATGCAGTATTGACTTAGTGACTATGTCAATAAGACGGTACAAATGCTAGTGGCGGCCAAAAACTTCAGCACAATGCTGTAAACCTTGTGGAACCGAAACGCAGGCTGCAGTTAAGTTAGAATTCATCCCCTGTTGCTGAGTGACGTCTTTTACGTGTGCTTTTTTGCGAGTCCCGCCCAAGAATGAAGCTCCAGCCAATCACATAGCAGGCAGCTAATTTGTGCGCTCATTAGCACGCAGGTGGTCCCAGAGAACCCTTCCTGCCATTCAACATTACCGACATATTTCCACAAAACGGCATCACAGAGAGCTGGGAACTTCCCGTTTATATTAGAGGTGGGAAAGAAAGTTTTTTAATCATACTGGGTGTGATGGGGGGGGGGGGGGGGTGAGCAAATAAAATTAAATGTTATTAAAGCATCCGTACTCTGATCAAAGTTGCGCCCATAAACAGATTCCCCCTGAATCAGAGCAATTAGCCGTAGCGGCGTGGAAAAGTTCTCTCTCCGTTTCCCCCTGCTTAATAATGGAAACTAGGATGCCGTAGGGGAGGAAGCACTGAGGCCTGAAGACGATAGCTCTCTCATGGCTCCCCGTGTTCTCCAGCTTTTAGGAGCACTCTAAACAAATTAAAATGTATAAAGCTTTACTGTGACTTAATAAAGCATCATACACGTTTCTGAAGAAATGCAGCTAATACGCTACCTAAATATCATGCTGAGGGAATTGAAACGGAGCACAGTGCGTAAAATCTGATGCACTTTTTACGCCCTCGGACACTATTGAGGTAGTTGAGGCTGAATTCACTGTGACTGGAGCCATTGTTTAAGTGGGTTAACGCTAACACACACACACACACGGTAGAGGTTCAAGGGCTCCAAATGGCTCACAGGGGCATTAGCAGTATTAAATGAAAACATTTGCCATTCCTCAGTAGCCTCTCAGGCAACAGGGTTTAAGTAGTATTAGCGCAGAGTGGCGGCGTCTTCATAGCCAATAAAGGCTGTGGTTAACGGAGATTGCCACCAATACAAAGGGTCCTTAAAGGTCAAAACACGAGACATTACATTTAAAAACCATTTATCCTACAATAAATATAGGGGTTACTGCCTTAATATAGTATGCATTTATTTATAGACAATGTCAGTCCGCTATAAACTGTATTTATTTCATTTATTTATTTATTTTTAATTGTACAATTAAAAATGATTTATTTTTATTTTGTATTATTTATTCACATTTGTAACACTTTTAAAACTTTATTTTGTATTCATTATTATTTACTTATTAACATTTTCAACATTCTTTTAAAATTCTATTTAATTTGTGTTCATTATTATTACATTTTTAACACTTTTTTTCTCCACGTTTTCAAAAACTTTCTTTTAAATATTGATTTAGTTTTCAATTCTATTTACTTAAGTGTTTACATTTTTCTTCACTTTTTTAATAAAAAAAAAAATATAGATATATTTTATAGTTACCACTTACATTTTTTTATAACACTTTTTTCACTTTTTTTTAAATACTATTTAATTTGTATTAACTATTATTTACTTAGTTTTTTACATTTTTAACACTTTTTTTCACTTTTTTAAAACTCGTTTTTAAATATTGATTTTGTTTTAAATAGTATTTACTTAAGTATTTAAATTTTCTTCCCTTTTTTTATTTTTAAAAAAATATATTATTTATTTTATAGTCACTTTTTTTTCTTCAAAACACTTTTTTTTCTTCATTTTTTGTTTTTGTTTCATCACTTCATACGCTATCATTTGCTACACATTCTCTATTATTTTCTAAACAAGTTAGCAGTAAATATTGAGATACAGAGAAGGGGGGAAATTAAATGGTCTCTTCTTCTTTGTGCTCTTTTTTTTGAACATGTTGAAATTCTCAGACATGTAACTTGTTGCGATCGCTCTAAACCAACACAACTATGATCATGCCCACAGTCAAATTGTCACCATCATTAAATATAATATAAGTTAACTTTACAATGTTTGAAGTAACATTTTAACATTCTTAAACGCCATACAGGTGTGAAAAATGATTAACCATTGTAATGTATGTCAACTAGCTTTATACAATGTCTTAACGTTGATGACGAATGAAAAGAGTGTCATAGAAAATTAAAATAATGTTAAAATAGTTTTAACAAGGTGCATTAGAATTTTTGCGTACAATCTAAAACATAAAATTTTATAAGTGATGGTGCTTATGGTAACTAGTTATGTGCTTGCTAGCTAGCTACCAGTAATTTCTGACATGTATTTGTATTCATTTTATTGAGGCTTTGATCTAATTGCTGGATTTCACGTGACTTCACGTCCATTTGTTATTGCTTCAGTCTCTAGCACTTAGAGGTCCAACAACACAGAATATTCGAGCAAGAATTCAATTTAAAGCCCAGTACATCAATCAATCAATCAAACTTTATTTATAAAGCGCTTTTCATACATAAAAGAAATGCAACGCAAAGTTAAAAACAATACCCCGGTGACCCATATCCCCCATTATCACATACGTACACACGGACACAAATACCAAACACAAACACACACACACAACATACACACATATGCAACTATATGGACAAATGATTGCATGGCTGAGTACAGAGGAGACATGTGAGTAAACACTATCACAGGAGCCATCTGCACCAGGAGGTCATCAGACCATGGCCACCAGACGCTGACACAAAGCGCCCCCACAAGCACGGCCGATAAACCCTGAGGCAGATGGCTCATCTGAGAAACGTTGGAAAATAAAAATAATAAAACTTGTAAAATAGTAAGAGCCATGAGTAGAGACAAACAATAAAATACAAGCAAGACATATGAAGATTATTAGAAAAAATAAAATGAATATAGAGTAATAAGTAAATAGAACTAAATAAAATCTTGCATAACTAATAGGATGAAAAGTAAAATACAAATGACTTCAATAAAATAATTAATATCAGGTAAAAGCCAAATAAAAAAGGTGGGTTTTAAGCCTGCTCTAAAAAAACATGAACGTTCTCCGCAGCCCTGAGGTCCTTCGGCAAGCTGTTCCATAGACAGGGGCCATAATGGTGGAAAGATGCCATCCCGTGACTTTGTGTCCTGACTTTTGGAATAATTACCGTCATTTCCGGACTATAAGCCGCTACTTTTTCCCCTCGTTCTGGTCCCTGCGGCTTATACAAGGGTGCGGCTTATTTACGGCCTGTTCTTCTCCGACACCGACGAAGAGGATTTCGGTGGTTTTAGTACGCAGGAGGAAGACGATGACACAATGATTAAAGACTGACTTTTCATATACCTGGTAGGCTGGTTATTTTGATAACGTACAGGCGAGCACTTTGTATTACTTTGCACCGTTGTATTATTTGTACCTCTGCACGAATGCTGTTCGCCATGTCAAAGATGTGAAAGTTTGATTGAATGATTGAAAGATTTATTGTTAAAAAATGGGACGCTTTGCGTTCCCAAACAGTCATCTCTGTCCCGACAATCCCCTCCGTGGTAGCAGGAACCCCTATATACTACGCTAATTACACATCAAAACCCTGCGGCTTATAGTCGGGTGCGGCTTATATATGGAGCAATCTGTATTTTCCCCTAAATTTAGCTGGTGCGGCTTATAGTCAGGTGCGGCTTATAGTCGGAAATTACGTAGTAGATGAGTGCCGGAGGATCTCAGGGCTCATAGGGTTATAGCAAATCTGAAAGATAGAAAGCCCAATACCATAAAAACATTTGTAAACCGTAAGAAGAACCTTAAAATTGATCCTGAAACACACGGGGAGCCAATGCAGAGATTTTAAAACTGGTGTAATGTGAGCCCGCCTTCTGGTCTTCGTCAGGACACGTGCCGCTGAATGCACAAGCACTGTCCTCACCTGTGGAAATGATTCTAATAGATATTTTGGCTTTAAGGTATTTTCAGAGTTCCTCAGATTAGAGAAGAAGAAATGAAAACGGCACTTAAGACAAAGAAAAAAAAAGTTTGCTTGAGCAGTTTGATTTAAGAAACTTCCACATTGAATTGATGTGTGTTGTTATTGTATAGCATTGCTAAATAGTATTAATAAATTAGATGAATAAATCTCTCATATGCTGCATAAACCATAGCAACGACAGACTCTGTCTAGATATTGCTAAATATTGTCGGAAACTAATCATTCCAAACAACAGGGATGCAGCTAAATCTAGCTATACGTGGAGACAGGACATTAACATCACACCACTAAAACAACTGCAGACGCTGAATTATAGATGACAGCGAAAAATATTTGGCTTTCAACATGAGGACTGCAAAAACTAAACTTCCATTTTCTTTACCGCTTATCCTCGTTAGCGCCACGATTACAGTACACTGCTCTCATTAACGTCAGTGAAATATGTTTGTCATGGCTTGATACTTCATTTGTGGAACCATCCAGATGTAAAGATATAACGTGCCTCCGTTCTTTGCTACTTTTACTCTTTTTGCGAAGGAAGAGTGGTCGACCATATAGCTAGAGCAATCCACTTCATTGATGTTGAATCTTTTAAATATTGAGAAAAATATGTATTCTAAAGCGTGTATGGATTCACTCTATCACATTCACATATTATTCATGATGTATGGCCTGTATATTGCCTCTAAACCTTTCAAAATATGCCCAAATCTGCACTGCTACAGGTAAATAAAGGGTAGTCTTATGGGACCCCGGATGTGCCTCTAAGTCAGGTGTTTGCAACCCAGCAATTGGAATATGTTCAGTGTTTCCCATAAACTGCCAAAATACCTGTGGCGGTGGGGGCGTGACTATGGGCGTGGTCACCATGACATCATCGAGTAATTTGCATAATTTACTACAATGATTTGATTTTCTCTAAAAAGGCTCAAAAAA
This sequence comes from Entelurus aequoreus, assembly GCF_033978785.1. Taxonomy (NCBI): domain Eukaryota; kingdom Metazoa; phylum Chordata; class Actinopteri; order Syngnathiformes; family Syngnathidae; genus Entelurus; species Entelurus aequoreus. Next base: position 2,771,400 of record NC_084752.1, read on the forward strand.
TGTATACTTACTAATTAATAATAACAGTTTTGTTTTAAACGTCCATCCATCCATTTTACAATATAATTACAACACTTTATGTACATATTTATATACAGATTTGAACAATAAGTTATTCACTGAAATATATTTATTAATTGTGGTTCTTACAAAAAATATATCTTATAAAATATAAAAGCTAAAATGTCTCAAACCTCTGCCCCTTTAATTAGTGCATACTAAATAATTTAACTTTAGCCTACTACTACAAGCATATTATTTACCAGCAACATAAAGTGAAACAGAGGCAGAGGTGTCCTGCCACAGTCAGTAACAAATAAACAGTAGTGGTGGTAGATAGACACAGAGCTTCATCAAACATCTGATCCACTGAACAAAGAGCTCCAAAAATCTTGAACTTTAGACTGCCATCAGTTTTACTCCCTACACTTAACCATGTGTTTCCTACTGCCTGCAGACTTTGCACCCTTTGTTATATACACATGTTGTGTTTCTAATATAAATACATTTAATAAAGTCAAATACAAATAAGGCAACAAGAGAAGTATCCTACACTTCTCTTTTGTAAAGTAAATGTGAACAGCCGATATGGGCATCAACATCAAATATATGATTTGCCTGAGAAGCTGCAGAGGACCAAAAAATTTTTTTTATTATTTTTTAGTTTTAATTGTGGCGGACATAATTCTTTCGTGGCGGGCCGCCACAAATAAATGAATGTGTGGGAAACCCTGATGTTGCACTGCAGTGATGGCTGATGATCTTTCAAGTAGGGGAAGCTCATTTTCAGCTACTTTCTAAACAAAAATAGTCTCCAATAACGGATAAAAGATTTAACGATGTTAGATTTTACAAAGAAAACATCACTTACAAGGATTGTCAAATTCTCCATTTTAACACGGAACAACGGACTGAAGATTTAAAAAAATGCTCTGGCAGTGGTTTATATAATAAAGTTATTGTACAAAACCCAAAAGCAGTGAAGTTGGCACGTTGTGTAAATGGTAAATAAAAACAGAATACAATGATTTGTAAATCCTTTTCAACTTATATTCAATTGAATAGACTGCAAAGACAAGATATTTCATGTTTGAACTGAGAAACTTAATTTTTTTTGCAAATAATCATTAACTTAGAATTTAATGGCAGCAACACGTTGCAAAAAAGTTGTCACACGGGCATTTTTACCACTGTGTTACATGGCCTTTCCTTTTAACAACACTCAGTAAACGTTTGGGAACTGAGGAGACACATTTTTGAAGCTTTTCAGGTGGAATTATTTCCCATTCTTGCTTGATGTACAGCTTACGTGCAGTGATTTCTCCAGATTCTCTGAACCTTTTGATGACATTACGGAGCGTAGATGGTGAAATCCCTAAATTCTTTGCAATAGCTGGTTGAGAAATGTTGTTCTTAAACTGTTGGACAATTTGCTCACGCATTTGTTGACAAAGTGGGGACCCTCGCCCCATCCTTGTTTGTGAATGACTGAGCATTTCACGGAATCTACTTTTATACCCAATCATGGCACCCACCTGTTCCCAATTTGCCTGTTCACCTGTGGGATGTTCCAAATAAGTGTTTGATGAGCATTTCTTAACTTTCTCAGTCTTTCTTGCCACTTGTGCCAGCTTTTTTGAAACATGTTGCAGGCATCAAATTCCAAGTGAGCTAATATTTGCAAAAAATAACAAAGTTTTCCATTTTGAACGTTAAGTATCCTGTCTTTGCAATCTATTCAATTGAATATAAGTTGAAAAGGATTTGCAAATCATTGTATTCTGTTTTTATTGACCATTTACACAACGTGACAACTTCACTGCTTTTGGGTTTTGCATATGAGATCACTAATTCGTTCATTTTGCTGTCAATCAAAAAGGGTTTAAATTTCAGACTGAGGCCTAGTCATCATGCGGAAGCCCAGGCCAGACTAGACCGAGCCCACTTTTCATTCACTTCCAGAGAGGCTCACCGTCTGTGGGCGGGACAAAGACGTGCATTTATCCAATGATTGTGTAGTTTGGCTGCAGTGGAACAACCCACTCAATGCGAGACTTCAACACTCTTTAACGCTACCACAATCAATGAGAAGAAAGTTGCACCAGCTGATGCAAAAGTAGTTCTTATTCTGAACAAAAGTTGAACGCGTCAATTAAATGTAATCACAAAAATGCATATTTGACCACTTTTTAGGGGGGATATTTTAGGGGAAGCTGAGCTAGTGCCATTGTCTTGACATAATGATATGCGCTCGGCATTACATTTCTTGAAAGCCATTTATCAACAACACCCAAAAACGCCGCCGGCTTCGCTGGGCCCGATCTCATCTAGTTGGCATTGTAATCATATATTTTTTTTCCTCCTAGTTTTTGTTATTTTGCGGCACTTCCCATGTGCACTGCAAAAAGTCAGTGTTTAAAAACAAGGAAAAAAATACAAAAATGAGGGGTATTTTATTTGAACTAAGCAAAATTATCTGCCAATAGAACAAGAAAATTTTGCTAGTCAAGACTTTCCAAAACAAGTAAAATTAGCTAACCTCAATGAACTCAAAAATACCTTAAAATAAGTATATTCTCACTAATAACAAGTGCACTTTTCTTGGTAGAAAAAAAATAAGAGACCTTTTTGCTCAATATGTTGAAAAATATTCTTAAATGAAGTAAATGCTAGTGCCATTATCTTGACATAATAATATGCGCTCGGCATTACATTTCTTGAAACCAGCAAACTTATACTAAAAACTAGTTTATTGTTCTTAATGGAAAGGCAACAAGGCAAGCGCTTGTTACTCTCGGGGTCTCCTAGCCGCTCAGGCAAATCATATGGTCTAAAAATGCATTTTTCCATGGATAACATGACATCATCGCGCCAAGTGCGTGCTCTTTCAGTCAATTAGTGCGCATATATACAGCCCGGCCCCCGGCCAAAATTTTTTTAATTGTAATTTTGAAGAATTTATCTGAATGTGCATGAACTAATTCTGTTCAAAATTGTTAGAAATGTCACATGTTTAAATATTAACTGTCAGTTTACTGTACTGTGCCAACTGTACTACTATATGAGTACGTGTTTTCTATTGTTTCATTGAAAATAAAACAGCAAAGTCCATTTGGCTGTCATCCGTTTTAATTATGAGACACAATTGCGTCAAAATCATGATTTTTTTTTTCATGCTTGAAATAAGAAATGATTACTAGGGATGTCCGATAATGGCTTTTTGCCGATATCCGATATTCCGATATTGTCCAACTCTTTAATTACCGATACCGATATCAACCGATACCGATATCAACCGATATATGCAGTCGTGGAATTAACACATTATTATGCCTAATTTGGACAACCAGGTATGGTGAAGATAAGGTACTTTTTAAAAAAATTAGTAAAATAAGATAAATAAATTAAAAACATTTTCTTGAATAAAAAAGAAAGTACAACAATATAAAAACAGTTACATAGAAACTAGTAATGAATGAAAATGAGTAAAATGAAGTGTTAAAGGTTAGTACTATTAGTGGAGCAGCAGCACGCACAATCATGTGTGCTTACGGACTGTATCCCTTGCAGACTGTATTGATATATATTGATATATAATGTAGGAAGCAGAATATTAATAACAGAAAGAAACAACCCTTTTGTGTGAATGAGTGTAAATGGGGGAGGGAGGTTTTTTGGGTTGGTGCACTAATTGTAAGTGTATCTTGTGTTTTTTATCTTGATTTAATAAAAAAAAAAAATAATAATAATAAAAAACCGATACCGATAATAAAAAAAACGATACCGATAATTTCCGATATTACATTATAACGCATATATCGGCCGATATATCGGACATCTCTAATGATGACTTTAAAAAAGTAGTTTTCTACTTGTGAGTGTTGATGACACAACAGTTGATATTCTAGTTTCAAGCATGTTTTACTCAATATAGCTCATCAAATCTCAGCAACAAGCTGTAATATCTTACTGACATCATTTAGGAGCAAAACACTTAAAACAAGTAAAACACTCTAACATAAAATCTGCTTAGTGAGAAGAATGATCTTATCAGACAGAAAATAAGCAAATATCAGCCTTATTTGACATATTTCATCTTACTTAGATTTCAGTTTTTGCAGTGCGTGGTGACATCATGCCTGCCCACAGGTATCAATAAGGGAATTGTTAACAAAACTGTCAGGTGATTCCCAGAAATGAAAACCCTGGGAGTCGAAAACTGGTTTACGATTCCAATCCCTAAAGATGAGTCTTGCTGAACTCTCGTGTGACGTCGCGAATGGCGACTGTCAAACACCTAAGTTTATGTGCATCTTTTGAGGCACATTTTCCACTCAGTGGATCGTTCAAAATTTGACTCCACACTGTCCACTTATAGATGATTGATTTTGTGTTAATGAGAAAGCCATGTGTTTGTAAAGTTGGGTGTGAGAGCACAAAAAGTTGTCCTCGTCTGTTACTTGCTTAATGTGCAAATGTCTAGCCAAAAAGCCATCTCGGCTGGCGATGGAAAGACAAATTGGAATTGAACTTCTGAGGCAATGATGGCTGATTTGGGTTTCGCAGGGATGCGCTGTGCGGTTTGCTGGAGGAGGTAACAACTGAAGACAAAACACCCAGTCCCATGATACTCACAAGTTAAATATTTGAAGGCCCCAGTTTGTGAGTGTGTCCTTTGTGCCCCTTTATTTACATTTGCCTCAGCCACACAAGGCAGTGCCCTGGGCTTTAACAAACATGCATATGAGGCTTCTCCATGATTGGCCACTAAAGTGTCAAAGCCAAGGCCTGCTCATTTGAATAGCGCCATGCCTGGGCCCCTCGTAACGAAAACAGAGTGCGGCTTAGGGCCTTGTTACCTCGTGAGAATGGGCCCGAGGTGGCAAGGTAATGCTCGTATTGCTTTTCATATGTATATATCTGTCTCACATAAGCATGGCTATAAGCTTTTGTGTGTATATAACACACTGAAGGCTTTGGGACCACTGGCCATTACATCTGAAAACAAAAGAAAATGTGCATCTTAGTATCAGATCACTTGTTGATATAATTGTGTGCGCTTTCACACTACAAGGCATCCAATTATTACATTTGTTTTTGGATACCAACAATTACTTTCATTACAACTAAGACGTGAGTACCTGGTGTGAATTTTGACTTACCGTATTTTTCGGAGTATAAGTCGCTCCAGAGTATAAGTCGCACCGGCCGAAAATGCATAATAAAGAAGGAAAAAACATATATAAGTCGCACTGGAGTACAAGTCGCATTTTTGGGAAAATGTATTTGATAAAAGCCAACACCAAGAATAGACATTTGAAAGGCAATTTAAAATGTCTAAAGAATAGTGAACAACAGGCTGAATAAGTGTACGTTATATGAGGCATAAATAACCAACTGCTATGTTAACGTAACATATTATGGTAAGAGTCATTCAAATAACTATAACATATAGAACATGCTATACGTTTACCAAACAATCTGTCACTCCTAATCGCTAAATCCCATGAAATCTTATACGTCTAGTCTCTTACGTGAATGACATCAATAATATTATTTGATATTTTACGCTAATGTGTTAATAACTTCACACATAAGTCGTTCCTGAGTATAAGTCGCACCCCCGGCCAAACTATGAAAAAAACTGCCACTTATAGTCCGAAAAATACGGTAGTTATTCCGACATTGTATTAGAAATATTTATTTCGAACATGTTAAAAAAAGAAGAAAAAGAAACAAAAACAAATCAATGAGTGATAAAAGAAAATAACATGTTTACAGTTTCACAATCTAACATGTTTGAAAATGAGTAAAAAAAGAGGCAGTGTTTATTTAATCCTGCCTGGAAATAATTTCTAACACGATTGTTCACTTCCTTTTTGGATTTTAAACACAACACAAAGTTCACATGAATAGGTTGTTAATTCACTGTATGGTTCAAGTACGTCAGTGGTTCTCAAATGGGGGTACGCGTACCCCTGGGGGTACTTGAAGGTATGCCAAGGGGTACGTGAGATTTTTTTAAAAATGTCTGTCAAAAAGAAGTGTGAAAAGAAATGCAACAATGCAATATTCAGTGTTGACAGCTAGATTTTTTGTGGACATGTTCCATAAATATTGATGTTAAAGATTTCTTTTTTTGTGAAGAAATGTTTAGAATGAAGTTGATGAATCCAGATGGATCTCTATTACAATCCCCAAAGATGGCACTTTAAGTTGATGATTACTTCTATGTGTAGAAATCTGTATTTATAATTGAATCACTTGTTTATTTTTCAACAAGTTTTTAGTTATTTTTATATCTTTTTTTCCAAATAGTTCAAGAAAGACCACAACAAATGAGCAATATTTTGCACTGTTATACAATTTAATAAATGAGAAACTGATGACATAGTGCTGTATTTTACTTCTTTATCTCTTTTTTTCCAAACAAAAATGCTTTGCTCTGATTAGGGGGTACTTGAATTAAAAACATGTTCACAGGGGGTACATCACTGAAAAAAGGTTGAGAACCACTGAAGTAATTGACTGACTGTGATAGATTATATGTCATTCATTAGTCAGGCTCAGGATTTTTATCAGTATTTTTCTTCTTTGTACTTTGTAAACACTTTGAGTTTGAACCAGTCCTTAAACTAGATCATATTAATACATTTATTGTTTGACTTCTTTGCTTAATGCATTCCATAGCATAATTCCACATACTGATATACTAAAGGTCTTAAGAGTTGTACGTGCGTACAAATATTTTAAGTAAAAATGCCCGATATTATCCGCCGATAATTGCTTTAAAATGTAATATCGGAAATTATCGGTATCGGTATCGGTTTCAACCGCCCGATTCTTCCCGGGACACTTCCGAATTTCAGTGCCCCTCCCGAAAATCTCCCGGAGCAACCATTCTCCTGATTTCCACCCGGACAACATTGTTGGGGGGGGCGTGCCTTAAAGGCACCGCCTTTAGCGTCCTCTACAAACTGTCGTCACGTCCGCTTTTCCTCCATACAAACAGCGTGCCGGCCCAGTCACACAACATATGCGGCTTTTACTCACACTTAAGTGAATGCAAGGCATACTTGATCCCAAGCCATACAGGTCACACTGAGGGTGGCCGTACAAACAACTTTAACACTGTTACAAATATGCGCCACACTGTGAACCCACACCAAACAAGAATGACACATTTCGGGAGAACATCCGCACCGTAACACAACATAAACACAATAGAACAAATACCCAGAACCCCTTGCAGCACTAACTCTTCCGGGACTCTACAATATACACCCCCCGCTACCACCAAACCCCGCACCCCCCCAACACCGCCCACCTCAACCCATCAACATTGGGGTTACGGTTTGAGAAATACACTACCGTTCAAAAGTTTGGGGCCACCCAAACAATTTTGTGGAATAGCCTTCATTTCTAAGAACAAGAATAGACTGTCGAGTTTCAGATGAAAGTTCTCTTTTTCTGGCCATTTTGAGCGTTTAATTGACCCCACAATGTGATGCTCCAGAAACTCAATCTGCTCAAAGGAAGGTCAGTTTTGTAGCTTCTGTAACTAGCTAAAGTGTTTTCAGATGTGTGAACATGATTGCACAAGGGTTTTCTAATCATCAATTAGCCTTCTGAGCCAATGAGCAAACACATTGTACCATTAGAACACTGGAGTGATAGTTGCTGGAAATGGGCCTCTATACACCTATGTAGATATTGCACCAAAAAGCAGACATTTGCAGCTAGAATAGTCATTTACCACATTAGCAATGTATAGAGTGTATTTCTGTAAAGTTAAGACTAGTTTAAAGTGCTTTTCCTTCAAAAATAAGGACATTTCAATGTGACCCCAAACTTTTGAACGGTAGTGTACATAGAAATTAAGATTAGGGGGCGTATGCAGGGTTCTATCTTATTAATTGATTGGATTGTTTAATTGAGAAGTGTTTTTTTTTTATACTTTTGTCTGTTTTTGGTGCACGTTCAGGCCTCGTGGAAGGATGCCACGGGCCGAGCCATGGCAGCTAAGACAAGAGGACAGTGATGCCGTGTGGAACGAACTCACCTACTTTAAAAACCTCACAAGGAAGCTTACCCTGGAAAGGTAAGTCAACTTTTAACTAAAATTGCGCTCGTCGTCTCTCGTTTATCACTATTAAATTAGTACTGGACTGTTGTAAACGAATTGCCGCTAAGTAGGAGTTTTACTAATAAATCTAAAATTTTGATAGCTGGAGCATAAAAGCATTCTGTGGCCTTGTAAATGTTTATTTACATTATTAGAACCCTGTAAGCATGAAATAACACCCATATAGTAACCTCTGTGTTACTGATCATGAAGTTCATCAAAGAGTTCATCTTCACTTTGGCAGACATTTGCTGATAGCTCCAATTCTACTTACTTGCCACTGTCATTTTCTGATATCGCTCGCGTAAATGTGTCCCCAATGTGGAGATGTGTTATTGATGAGGCAGGAGCTAAAGATGAAGTCCATCAAAACGTTGTTCTGCCAAAAGTTTGCCAACTTGAGTTTGTCACGGTGGAAATAGTAAACCTGTAAACAAAAGTCCCGCTTGCTGAATATCTTATGTGAATATCGTTGGCCACAACATAATAGAACATAAAACAAATACTGTACTTTGATATATTATACAAAACCCAAAAACAGTGAAGTGGGCATGTTGTGTAAATGGTAAATAAAAAGAGAATACAATGATTTGCAAATCCTTTTCAACTTATATTCAATTGAATAGACTGCAAAGACAAGATATTTAACGTTCGAACTGGTAAACTTTGTTATTTTTTGCAAATATTAGCTCATTTGGAATTAGATGCCTGCAACATGTTTCAAAAAAGCTGGCACAAGTGGCAAAAAAGACTGATAAAGTTGAGGAATGCTCATCAAACACTTATTTGGAACATCCCACAGGTGAACAGGTTAATTGGGAACAGGTGGGTGCCATGATTGGGTATAAAAGCAGCTTCCTTGAAATGCTCAGTCATTCACAAACAAGGATGGGGCGAGGGTCACCACTTTGTCAACAAATGTGTTTTAGCAAATTTTCCAACAGTTTAAGAACAACATTTCTCAACGAGCTATTGCAAGGAACTTAGGGATTTCACCATCTACGGTCTGTAATATCATCAAAAAGTTCTGAGAATCTGGAGAAATCACTGCACGTAAGCGATGATATTACAGAACTTCGGTCAATCGGGTGGAACTGCATCAAAAAGAAACATTAGTGTGTAAAGGATATCACCACATGGGCTCAGGAACACTTCCGAAAAACCACTGTCAGTAACTACAGTTGGTCGCTACATCTGTAAGTGCAATTAGTTAAAACTCTGCTATGCAAAGCAAAAGCCATTTATCAACAACACCCAAAAACGCCGCCGGCTTCGCTGGGCCCGATCTCATCTAGTTGGCATTGTAATCATATATTTTTTTTCCTCCTAGTTTTTGTTACTTCGCGGCACTCCCCATGTGCACTGCAAAAAGTCAGTGTTTAAAAACAAGGAAAAAAAATACAAAAATGAGGGGTATTTTATTTGAACTAAGCAAAATGATCTGCTAATAGAACAAGAAAATTTTGCTAGTCAAGACTTTCCAAAACAAGTCAAATTAGCTAACCTCAATGAACCCAAAAATACCTTAAAATAAGTATATCCTCACTATTAACAAGTGCACTTTTCTTGGTAGAAAAAAAAGAGACCTTTTTGCTCAATATGTTGAAAAATATTCTTAAATGAAGTAAATGCTAGTGCCATTATCTTGACATAATGATATGCGCTCGCCATTACATTTCTTGAAACCAGCAAACTTATACTAAAAACTAGTTTATTGTTCTTAATGGAAAGGCAACAAGGCAAGCGCTTGTTACTCTCGGGGTCTCCTAGCCGCTCAGGCAAATCATATGGTCTAAAAATGCATTTTTCCATGGATAACATGACATCATCGCGCCAAGTGCGTGCTCTTTCAGGCAATTAGTGCGCATATATACAGCCCGGCCCCCGGCCAACATTTTTTTTAATTGTAATTTTGAAGAATTTATCTGAATGTGCATGAACTATTTCTGTTAGAAATGTTAAATGTTTAAATATTAACTGTCAGTTTACTGTACTGTGCCAACTGTACTACTATATGAGTGCGTATTTTCTATTGTTTCATTGAAAATAAAACAGTTGTTTTAATTATGAGACACTATTGTGTCAAGGTCATGATTTTTTTTTCATGCTTGAAATAAGAAATGATGACTTTAAAAAAGTAGTTTTATACTTGTGAGTGTTGATGACACAACAGTTGATATTCTAGTTTCAAGCATGTTTTACTCAATATAGCTCATCAAATCTCAGCAACAAGCTGTAATATCTTACTGACATCATTTAGGACCAAAACCCTTAAAACAAGTAAAACACTCTAACATAAAATCTGCTTAGTGAGAAGAAGTATCTCATTAGACAGAAAATAAGCAAATATCACCCTTATTTGACATATTCAGTCTTACTTAGATCTCACTTTTTGCAGTGTGCTGAGAGCGGATGCACAGAGTGAGACGTCTTTCTCCCTGTTTGAAGCGAGAGACGAACAAACTTAAGGCTCGACGATTCTGATTGGCGAACATGTCTGCCACTCAGATGCCCCGACGGCGGATATAAAAAAACACAAAAAACTTTCAGCCTCTTGCGATTATTTATTGCACTAATCAAAATGTCAATTCGATGTTGATTAATTGTGCAGTCATTTATTTTTATAGCCTGCGAGGAACGATGTCATTCCTCTCATACCACGTGTTTAAAAAAATGGGTTTGCTCGACCGGCCTTGAGCCAAACATTTGTAAAACAAACTCCCCGTGTACTCCCTTCTCTTGTCTCCTTTTGCTCTTGTTGTGTAGTGCAGCCATTGTCTTGTTTGATGTAGAGCGTCTCTTGTAAATGCAGCACTACGGGTGACCCTCAGTGACGCTCCACAGCCAAGCTTGGCCTCCAGCCATCGTCTTCTTTTCGCCCGCGTCTCCTCCAGCCATCACCTTTCCTCACCTCCTCCTCCTGTGCCTCTGCGCTTTCTCTCCTCTTCACTTTTTCCTCCTCGCCTTCCCAGTTGCCTCCCTGCGGCCCTCTGCGGTGCCGCAGCATAGGTTGAGGCCAGAAAATGCGATGCCCCCCCCCCCTCCGTTGCTTCCCCTCTGCTCGCCCCCCTGCCCTGTCCTCCTAATCCCAGCTGAGCTCATTATGATATAGCCCGGCTGCCTCTCTCCAAGACGGAGCTGTCTGAACTAATTACAGGCTAGTAGCCCTAGTGCCGCTGAAGCTGCCTGTTAAGAGATGTCCATCCGCCAGCCTGCCTGCCCTCTCCGACTGGAACTGAGCAGTGCACTGGACGTACTGGGGGAGATGGGCGTGGGGTTGGTGCTTCGGGCGGGGCCAAATAGACTACACGCAGGGTCCTTGAAACAGACCTGCGAGGGCGGAAACCACGAGGGATGAGCCTGTTTTTCCTGATGGGGCCTATCTCCGGGCTTAGAGTCCATCCCCTGTACGTGCCCCTGACCAGCCATACCACTCCAAGTCAAATTTAAAGCTAGTGGACTGTATATCAATAGCTTAAAAAAATAAAAAAGTTAACCCAATAAATTAGGGGTGTAACGGTACACAAAAATTTGGGTTCGGTACGTACCTCGGTTTAGAGGTCACGGTTCGGTTCATTTTCGGTACAGTAAGAAAACAACAAAATGTACATTTTTGGGTTATTTATTTACCAAATTTGCAAAATCTTCCACCAAAAATATTTTTCTTAGTGTAATATTTGATGTGAAGTAATGGGAACCTTGGATAGGTCAATAATTCATAATAACATTGATTTTGATTCAATATTATGTTTTGAGCAATGACAGTTTGAAAGAAAAATAAAACAGCTTTGTTTTATTAGTCAACATTGCAACTTTTTCTAAATTACATTTAACCTTAAAGCTTTTTTATTTCACTTTTGTTATGTTTTTGTTTATTTGAATGTGTAAAACATTAGCTGTGGGCCGCAAATGGCCTCCGGGGCACACTTTTGACACCCCTGCTATAAAAAATTAAATGTGATAAATTTATGGATAAAAAGCAGAGCCTGGCGACGCATGCGCGTTTATCATAACTCTCTCTCTCTCTCTGTCTCTGCCCCTCCCTCACCAATGCTGCTACGCGCACAATTTGTTTTGTTTTTAACCCCTTCTTAACCCTGAACATACATTGAAAATACACGCAACCCTAACTCAAAATGCTGGACATTTGAGGCATGCTAGCAGCTAACGGGCTAGGATAGACTGACCATACGTCCTCTTTTCACCGGACATGTCCTCTTTTGCGGAGCTGTCAGGGCGGAGTTTCTAAATGCCTCAAATGTCCGGCATTTTGAGTAAGCAATGCTCGGTGTGCATTGTTTACACAACGTGCGTTACGCTACTTAATATGTCCATGTGGAAACTCGTTTGGTACACCTCCGAACCGAACCGGAACCCCCGTACCGAAACGGTCCAATACAAATACACGTACTGTTACACCCCTACAAAAAATATAAGAATACCACATATCATGTCACCATTAGTGGTTTAAAATGATCGATACAAAAAAATAAATGTTTATATCTTTTTAAGGTATCGAGCTTGCATGTAAAATCTCTGATACAAGCTAGGGCTGGGCAATATATTGAATATACTCGATATATCGCGGGTTTGTCTCTGTGCGATGTAGAAAATGACTATATCGTGAGTATTCGAGTATACGTTCTCACGCAGTATTAATGCTTTTGGACCTCAGTGCTGCATTTGACACTGTCGACCACTCAATACTTTTGGACAGGTTGGAAAACTGGGTGGGGATCTCAGGCACCGTTTTAAGCTGGTTCAAGTCATATCTACAAGATAGGAACTATTTTGTTTCCATTGGTGACTTTGTATCAGAACCAACCAACGTAACGTGTGGAGTCCCCCAAGGTTCAATCTTGGGGCCGACTTTATTTAACATCTATATGCTCCCACTAGGACAAATCATGCAAAATAATAACATTGACCATCATTGCTATGCCGATGACACCCAAATCTATGTAGCGCTATCACCAAATGACTATCGCCCCATAGATCTTCTGTGCCAGTGCATTGAGCAAGTCAAACACTGGATGTGCCAACATGTCCTACAACTAAATGAAGATAAAACTGAGATCATTGTTTTTGGTGCTAAAAAAGAAAGGTTTAAAGTCGTCCAACACCTTCAATCACTGTCCCTGAAAACCTCAAATAAAGACAGAAATCTTGGGGTTATTTTAGATTCTGATTTACATTTCGACAGTCACATCAAATCAGTAACAAAATCGGCCTACTATCACCTCAAAAATGTAAAAAGACTTAGAGGGCTCATGTCAGCTCAAGACTTAGAAAAACTTGTACATGCCTTTATTACCAGTAGGCTAGACTATTGTAATGGTCTCCTTGCAGGTCTTCCCAAAAAAACTGTCAGGCAGCTACAGCTTGTTCAGAACGCTGCTGCTAGAGTTCTAGCAAAGACCAAAAAAAAAATGTGAGCACATTACAGCAATTCTTAAATCCTCACATTGGCTCCCTGTACATCAGAGAATTGATTTCAAAATCCTCCTGCTCACATATAAATCACTACATATTCTAGGGCCGAAGTATATCACTGATATGCTCCCACTATATAAGCCCTCTAGATCACTAAGATCTTCTGAGAGCAATCTGTTAGCGGTTCCAAGAGTAAAGTCCAATCAAGGGAGAGCATCATTCAGTCACTATGCAACAAATAGCTGGAATAAACTTCCTGAAAATGTCAGACTCTCCCCAACTCTGACTACTTTTAAAACTAGACTGAAGACTTTTATGTTCACTTTCAGCTAAATCTTTTAACTTTTAATGTTTGCACTGTTTTTATTTTTATTGTCTGCATTTTAATTTTGCTTTTATTTTCTTTCATTTCACTTTGTTGTCTGTGAAGCACTTTGAGTCTGCCTTGTGTATGAAAAGCGCTATACAAATAAAGTTGCCTTGCCTTGCCTTGCAGTTGCTTTTAGCTGCGGGCATTACACTATATACACATATATATATTTATATACTTTGCGGCACTCCCCATGTGCTGAGAGCGACTGTCCTGAGCAACAAAGGTAATAAAATACCGTCCCATTTAATTTGAAGTGAGTCGATACCCGGTAATACCGCCAAAATTCAGTCAATACCTACAAAAGTACCAAACTCGGTACCCATCCCTACTTGTAAGTGTTACGAAGAACATGGCCTTAGGTTTTATGACCATTTGAACCTGGAACAAATTGCACAGTATTTTCTATGGCCAAACACTGTCTTGAAGTTACGATGGACTTAAAAGTCAACCAGCGTCTAGACACCTGCAAAGTCAAACTGAGCAGATGTGCCCTGCCTTTACTAACTTACCTCCATCCCTGTTGTGAGCAGCAGAAGTTAAATGTAAGCTCGGACGCAAAGCGGATCCATCACGTGCCAGAAATGACGCCGTTTTTAGGAGAGTATAACCACCGGGAAACTCCCGGGGCAAGTCGTCACAGCTTGCAGTTCCGTTGACCGTGTTGAACATAATTACACTTGTGAAGGTTATGCTATGTAAGCGCGGGGGCAATCATTTTACTAATGGCCAATTAACTCCTGGTAGTAGTCAAATTTAGAGCCAAATAAAGAGTGGTTTGAAAAGCTTCAAATTCCAGTGGCGTTAATCAGTACATTCAGCTCACGAGCACAGATGCTCCAGATCGCCTGGTCCGCAAACAACACTTTGCAAAGCGCTGTCCAGAGGGCCACAATGACTGTTTGTGTCTGAGCGCAGCTGCGTCTCACACAGTGCAAAGAAAAGGTTGACTCCTGTGAGGGTTGCTCTTTTAATTCAAGGTTGAGTGAGACCATGACCGTTGTTCATTGGTTTTTAAAGTGCGGACAACTAGATGATTGACAAAAAGGTATTTTCACTGGGCATCCCACAGTCAGATAATTGGATTAGATGATAAAACACTTGTTGGATAGGTGCAATTACTTTCAACACAACAGTGGAAGGAGAAGTGAGTGTCAGGTGTTAAACTTTACACTCCCCTATCCGGAATACACTTTCACACGGACCTTATTCCGCATCTGTCACGGCTCTGATTTTGTTTCAGAAGGCCAAAAATAATCATGTCAACTTTTGTCCTCCTCATTCCATGTTGGTGCCGTTAATACAGATTAGATGCCAAAAAAATATATTTATTAATTTATTAAATATTGTTTATTAAATGGACCACAGTTGTACTTTTTTTTCCCAAGCTGCTCCCCCGGAGTATTCCTTCATAGACACTGCTTTAAATGATGAATACTATTTTTTCATGCCACCAAAGACAACCACAGGCCTCGAATTTTTACTTTTTAAGGTCAAGGCAAGTGTTGCCTTAAAGGAGGGCTCATATTTTAGGGCACCAAGGCAAGTTGAAAGGCCATCAGGGCAAACATTATTTTCTTTTGAGGCAGAATATATATATATATATATATATATATATATATATATATATATATATACTACCGTTCAAAAGTTTGGGGTCACATTGAAATGTCCTTATTTTTGAAGGAAAAGCACTGTACTTTTCAATGAAGATAACTTTAAACTAGTCTTAACTTGAAAGAAATACACTCTATACATTGCTAATGTGCTAAATGACTATTCTAGCTGCAAATGTCTGCTTTTTGGTGCAATATCTACATAGGTGTATAGAGGCCCATTTCCAGCAACTATCACTCCAGTGTTCTAATGGTACAATGTGTTTGCTCATTGGCTCAGAAGGCTAATTGATGATTAGAAAACCCTTGTGCAATCATGTTCACACATCTGAAAACACTTTAGCTCGTTACAGAAGCTACAAAACTGACCTTCCTTTGAGCAGATTGACTTTCTGGAGCATCACATTTGTGGGGTCAATTAAACGCTCAAAATGGCCAGAAAAAGAGAACTTTCATCTGAAACTCGACAGTCTATTCTTGTTCTTAGAAATGAAGGCTATTCCACTAAATTGTTTGGGTGACCCCAAACTTTTGAACGGTAGTGTATATATATATATATATATATATATATATATATATATATATATATATATATATATATATATAAACATGATTTATTAATGCCTTTTGACATATCATGGCCATTTAATGATGACTTGACATTAAATTACTACAAATGGCTCGTTTGGAGGAAGTAAAAAGGAAGGCAAGATTGTTTTATGAATATCTCCGCCATGCTTCCATGGTTTGATTTCAAATATCGGGACTTGACAGATTCCAAATACACAACAAGTACCGTATTTTTCGGAGTATAAATCTCACCGGCCGGAAATGCATAATAAAGAAGGAAAAAAACATATATAAGTCGCACTGGAGTATAAGTCGCATTTTTGGGGGAAATGTATTTGCTAAAAGCCAACAGCAAGAATAGACATTTGAAAGGCAATTTAAAATGTCTAAAGAATAGTGAACAACAGACTGAATAAGTGTACGTTATATGAGGCATAAATAACCAACTGGTATGTTAACGTAACATATTATGGTAAGAGTCATTCAAATAACTATAACATATAGAACATGCTATACGTTTACCAAACAATCTGTCACTCCTAATCACTAAATCCCATGAAATCTTATACGTCTAGTCTCTTACGTCAATGACATCAATAATATTATTTGATATTTTACGGTAATGTGTTAATCATTTCACACATAAGTCGCTCCTGAGCAATGTTCCCTCTAATTTTTTTAATGTGTGTGAGCAAAGGCAAAAAGTCCCTGAGCATTGAGTGGAGGCCATGTGAGCAACATGAGACGTGCACACTGTGGCTACACCAGCAGCACACCTGGCCCAAACCTGACTGAATAACAAGTTCAATCTCCATCCATCCATCCATTTTCTACCACGTGTCCCTTTCGGGGTCGCGGGGGGTGCTGGAGCCTATCTCAGCTGCATTCGGGCGGAAGGCGGGGTAACCCTGGACAAGTCCCCACCTCATCGCAGGGCCAACACAGATAGACAGACAACATTCTCTTATTATTATAATCAAATGACAGCAGTCATTTCCATGAGGTTATTTTCTAATATAAGTGTTTAGGCCCACTTAAAATGACAATAACAACAAATATTGTTTTTCATGAACTGTGTACTTGTATTGTTTGTCTGGGTGGAGGTCCTGCTTTGGAAATCTTTTGTACCCCTTTCAGACATTGCATTTAGTTCCCATTAAAACATTCACATGTTGCACAATGAGATGTAAGCAGGGGATCATGTGTACATTCCTGCAACTTCTTGTTTGTAAAAAATATATTTTTATTAGTATTTATTTAATATACTAACAGAATTTCATGATTAATATTTATAAGTTAAGATTCCTAATAAATGACACTAAAATAAGCACACATTTGATTGGTAAATCATAGTGTAACCACCTGGAATGACACTTTATGTGTGGTGTTGGAGTTGTCCGACTTTTTGTGTGTCTGTAAACGCATCAGTGGCTAAGTGCCATATGTGCATGTGTTGGCGCAAGTGAGAAAGAGCGAGCGGCTGCTGTTGATATAACAAAGTTGCTTTTGGTCTGGTTTGTACTGCAGAAAATGACCAGTTTTGCTAGATATCATTTTTTTTGTTTTGGTGATGTGTTTATGGCCGACAATAGTTTTGCTCAGTAAAGTGATGGATGGAATTCATGTCCTCAAAGCGTCTTGACAGACGTTACACTATTTGAACAATGATGACGAAAACTGTTCTCTCTGTCGTGTCCGTGTCGTGTCGAAAATTGTTATGCGCTTATTTTTTTATTTGATTTTGTGCGTGGCATAGATTTGCCGTGCGCAGAGGACGCTTGAGCAGTGCGCAATCGCACATAGAGGGAACGTTGCTCCTGAGTATAAGTCGCACCCCCGGCCAAACTATGAAAAAAACTGCGACTTACAGTCCGAAAAATACGGTACCAATAGGTAAGACGAGTTGGTTTTGCATAAAAAGGCCCCTTAAACACAATAGATATCTGCTTCTTCTTCTTAGCACTGTCCTTCACACTCAAAGTATTTGTTCCCATGGCTGGAAAATAAGGTTATGTAGATGTCTAGTGTTGCGTCGACCAGCATTCCTCCAATGGGGAATTCAAATTGCTACTCTCTCCCAGATTCTTTTTATGGCACATAAGCTGATGTTTATATTCAATCAACAGGCAGCAGTTGGTATTTTGTGGTTTATTCTCCAAGCTTAGAGGACAAACTGAGACCAATCCAGCACACCAGCGTTCCCCAGCCCGGTCCAGATCGGTCTACCAAAACCCCGGAACTCCTGTCTACTTCCTCCTTCTCCTGTCCCCCCCACCTGCTGTTTCCCCAGTCTAGCTGTGCTCCGTATCTTAGGAATGTAATGGCAGTCTCAACAAAGACAGCGCTCTGACTCTAACCAAGGACACTCGAATCCAAGCACTTTGTACCACACGAGACATTAGCTGATGTAAATATGACTATAGGAGTTTTTAGAAAGAAGTAACACTTAAATATGGATATGCTTCCAACACTAGCTATAAGATAATGCTACAACCAATGTTTTGGTCTGGTCAGGAAAATGTTTTTTCTTTATTCTTCTCAAGCTGCAGTGCTTTACACAACTGCATTCTTTGGTGTATGCCACCGTAGAGCACCAACAATGACTGCTCAGTCCAGTACGAGCAATACAGTCTGAATTATGACAACAAAGTGCAAACCGTGTTCTTATACGCACTCGTTAATTCCAGCATTACCCTAAAAAGACCATTAGGTGACATTCCATTACATGTCATCATGTCAGGTAGTCTCACACGGTGTGTTTTAATTTTATTAAAATGGGGACACAGTATCGATTTTTTTGGGAGGACTTTCTACAAGAATGAATGTCTGTGTTGTGATTGAGTTGTGCTCCTGCCTGCAGTGGTAAAAGAAGGCTACATGCTATGCAGGGTGGGCCGGAAAACCCACAGTGGGATCCTTTTTTTTATCTGCCTCATTATGTGTCTTTCTCCACTCGGTGTCCACGCTTGTTAATTGTTGTAAAAGGTTGGTTGGTAAAAAAAGAGGCAGTGATTGGTTAGGCCTGGTAAGTAGAGTAAACACATGCTGCACGCCCTCAGACTTAAGATGCTGCACTCAGACAACATCAAAGCATAAATTAGCCAGCGTTTACTGGTGGGTGGGAGATGAATAAAGCTTTGAGATCATTTGCAGAAGTGTAAGCTCCCAAACAGAGTGACCATTACGGACACCAACCCCCCTGAAAAGTGCGACGTTGACTCTAATTAAGCTTAATAAAGTTTACCACCATGTTGCTCATCTTTCTTTTCCTTTCATCTTGATTGGCTAAAAGGTAATACGTGTAATGAGTGGAGGAGGGACACATTTGTTTACCAAACCGAATGTTTTATGCATGTTTTTTTTTAAATGTTCCCCCTTCATTAATTATTTGAGAATGTAATAATTTTTTTGAGAGGAATTTTTGTTTTGCACTTTGTAATAATAATTATGCACGCTTCAGTGTTGCCATGCGGTCTTAGAGTCTCTCAAAGCAACAAGAAGTGCACTTTAAACATTTTATAAATGTATATATAGTAGGGGTGTAACGGTACGTCTATTTGTATTGAACCGTTTCGGTACGGGGGTTTTGGTTTTGTTCGAAGGTGTACCGAACAAGTTTCCACACGGACATATTAAGTAGCGTACTGAAATGACATTTTTTTTATTTAAACGGGGATAGCAGATCCATTTTATGTGTCATACTTGATCATTTCGCGATATTGCCATATTTTTGCTGAAAGGATTTAGTAGAGAACATCGACGATAAAGTTTGCAACTTTTGGTCGCTGATAAAAAAAAAAGCCTTGCCTGTACCGGAAGTAGCGTGACGTCACAGGTTGAAAGGCTCCTCACATTTCCCCATTGTTTACAATGGAGCGAGAGAGATTCGGACCGAGAAAGCGACGATTACCCCATTAATTTGAGCGAGGATGAAAGATTTGTGGATGAGGAACGTGAGAGTGAAGGACTAGAGTGCAGTGCAGGACGTATCTTTTTTCGCTCTGACCGTAACTTAAGTACAAAGGCTCATTGGATTCCACACTTTCTCCTTTTTCTATTGTGGATCACGGATTTGTATTTTAAACCACCTGGGATACTATATCCTCTTGAAAATGAGAGTCGAGAACGCGAAATGGACATTCACAGTGACTTTTATCTCCACGACAATACATCGGCGAAGCACTTTAGCTACGGAGCTAACGTGATAGCATCGGGCTTAACTGCAGATAGAAACAAAAGAAATAAACCCCTGACTGGAAGGATAGACAGAAAATCAACAATACTATTAAACCATGGACATGTAAATACACGGTTAATGCTTTCCAGCCTGGCGAAGCTTAACAATGCTGTTGCTAACGACGCCATTGAAGCTAACTTAGCTACGGGACCTCACAGAGCTATGCTAAAAACATTAGCTATCCACCTACGCCAGCCAGCCCTCATCTGCTCATCAACACCCGTGCTCACCTGCGTTCCAGCGATCGACGGAGCGACGAAGGACTTCACCCGATCATCGAGGCGGTCGGCGGCTAGCGTCGGATAGCGTGTCTGCTATCCTCAAAGTCCTCCTGGTTGTGTTGCTGCAGCCAGCCGCTAATACACCGATCCCACCTACAGCTTTCTTCTTTGCAGTCTTCATTGTTCATTAAACAAATTGCAAAAGATTCACCAACACAGATGTCCAGAATACTGTGGAATTTTGAGATGAAAACAGAGCTTTTTGTATTGGATTCAATGGCGTCCGAATACTTCCGTTTCAACCATTGACGTCACGCGCATACGTCATCATACATAGACGTTTTCAACCGGAAGTTTCGCGGGAAATTTAAAATGTCACTTTATAAGTTAACCCGGCCGTATTGGCATGTGTTGCAATGTTAAGATTTCATCATTGATATATAAACTATCAGACTGCGTGGTCGCTAGTAGTGGCTTTCAGTAGGCCTTTAAGTAGCGTAACGTACGTTGTGTAAACAATGCACACCGAGGCACAACACACGGCATGCTAGCAGCTAACGGGCTAGGATAGACTGACCATACGTCCTTTTTTCACCGGACATGTCCTCTTTTGCGGAACTGTCAGGGCGGAGTTTCTTAAATGCCTCAAATGTCCGGCATTTTGAGATAGGGTTGCGTGCAATGTACGTTCAGGGTTAAGAAGGGGTTCAAAACAAAACAAATTGTGCGCGAATGCGCATGTGTCGCCAGGCTCTGCTTTTTATCCATAGATTTATCACATTTAATTTTGTATTATCTATAGCAGGGGTGTCAAAAGTGTGCCCCGGAGGCCATTCGCGGCCCACAGCTAATGTTTTAAAGGCCCACGGCACATTCTAAAAATACTGTTAAAATAAACAAAAACATAACAAAAGTGAAATAAAAAAAGCTTAAAGGTTAAATGTAATTTAGAAAAAGTTGCAATGTTGACTAATAAAACAAAGCTGGTTTTTTTTCCTTTCAAACTGTCATTGCTCAAAACATAATATTGAATCAAAATCAATGTTATTATGAATTATTGACCTATCCAAGGTTCCCATTACTTCACATCAAATATTACACTAAGAAAAATATTTTTGGTGGAAGATTTTGCAAATTTGGTAAACAAATAACCCAAAAATTTATATTTTGTTGTTTTCTTACTGTACCGAAAATGAACCGAACCGTGACCTCTAAACCGAGGTAAGTACAGAACGGAAATTTTTGTTTACCGTTACACCCCTATCTATCCATCTATCTATCTATCTATCTATCTATCTATCTATCTATCTATCTATCTATCTATCTATACGATCCAAACAGGTAGTGGTCTTCCTATAGTGCAAACACAATGGCCACATTTGCTGTGTTGTTTTACTCCCTTGTGCACGGCGCAAACTTGGCGGTTTTGTGCTCCAAAGCTGAACTGAACTTAGGTAGAGTAGAGATCAAATGATATGAAGAGAGAATAGCTGTGGGCGAAAGTTGGAGCGCTCGCCATGGGAGAAAATTGTTTTCCAAAATGTGGCCAACAAGAACAGCTTGAAACTCAAGACCATTGCAAAACGCATCAGTAAACACCTGTCTGTTTTCTTTTCTTTTTCTTTTTCTAACTCGTCTGTTTTCTATTTAAAAAAACCTGTATTTGCTTAAAATGTCTTTCAGCCTAAATTTTCCAAAAATGTTTGCTGATTTACTCAATCGGTTAGAGGTACCGTGTTGACCCCGATACAAGACAGTCATTTTTAAGCCTGAAAAAGACGTCTTGTAGAAGTTTATAGTTGGCACCATGACTCACTTCAGGGGTTGAAATGGTACTGTTGCCATGGAAATGTGCAAGAGTACAAAAGCTATTCCCACCCAATGGCCAGTCAGTGTCAGTCCCATGCATTTATTTGTTATCCATTTGGTAAGCCACGAATAGATGTGGCGATACCTGTTAGGAATTATCCATGTTTATGCACGTTTATACCACTTTACGTTGGAGTGTAGACAGTTATCAGTTAGGGTTGTCCCGATACCAATATTTTGGTACCGGTACCAAAATGTATTCTGATACTTTTCTAAATAAAGGAGACCACAAACACGGCACATTAAACATGTTTCTTATTGCAATCAATTAACAATTGTGTCCTTAAATAAAATAGTGAACATACTAGACAACTTGTCTTTTAGTCGTAAGTAAACAAACAAAGGCTCCTAATTAGTCTGCTGATGTATTCAGGAACATATTGTGTCATTTATCATTCTATTATTTTGTCAACAATATGAGGGACAAGCTGTAAAAATGGATTATTATTCCACTTGTTCGTTTACTGTTAATATCTGCTTATTTTCTGTTTTAACATGTTCTAGCTACACTTCTGTTAAAATGTAATAATAACTTATTCTTCTGTTGTTTGATACTTTACATTAGTTTTGGACGATACCCCAATTTTGAGTATTGATGTGATACCAAGTAGTTACAGGATCATACATTGGTCATATTCAATGTCATCATGTGTCCAGGGACATATTTCCTGAGTTTATAAACATAATAGGAATTTTAAAAAGGAAAACAGATTTTGTGACGATAAAAAATATTGATGTAATCATAGTAGCATTGCCTAGATACACTCCTGTACTTGATATCATTACACTGGATATCAGGTATAGATCACAGGTTTGTTTACATTGTGACGCCGGTGAACTACGGTGTGTAGAGAAGCATGTTTAGCTATTCCTCGTCCTGCATTGATGATACTTGTAAGAAACGTACTTTATTTGTCGCCATGGAGGTGAGGATTAGTGATTTAGAAGTAGCTAAAACACTGCCGACTGCGGATGTACTCTAGCTGCTAGCTAGCTAGCCATGTCTTAAAGCACCTCCTTCTGAGGGCGTTTCAGTCTTATAACTTCACCTTTATCGTTAGTTTTTAGGCCAACATGCGTCCGTTCTCTCTTTTCTGTCTACACACTGTGTCTGCTTGTAAGTACTCCGTGTGTGTGCGCTGCAGAACATGCTCGTCTGCTCGTAAAACCAGCAATGTCACGACGTGACCGGTACTTTTCAGAGGCGGTATAGTACCGAATATGATTCATTAGTATCGCGGTATACCGTACAACCCTTTTATCAGTTATATACCTCAACATGTCTGAAAAGTAATAGGAAGAAGCAGAACTTATTTAATCCTACCCCTAAATTTCAAATTCCAAATGAGCTAATATTTGCAAAAAATAACAAAGTTTACCAGTTCGAACGTTAAATATCTTGTCTTTGCAGTCTATTCAATTGAATTTAAGTTGAAAAGTATTTGCTAATCATTGTATTTGTCATGATCTGTGGTCTGGATCATGTTTTTTGTTATTTTCTGTTTGTTTAAGACTTCAATAGTTCCTGTTTTTGCGCTCCCTTGTTTGGTCACCATGGCGACTCATTGGCTTCACCCGCCTCATGTGACACACGCACCTGGCTCTAATCAAAGAGACTATTTAAGCCTGTCGTTGCCAGTTAGTCGGCCTGGCGACATTGCTCTGTTGATGATCTTTTCATGCTCTGTTCATGCTGGTGTTCTTGCTATTGCTCTTCTCATGCTTCATGCCATGCCAAGTAAGTTTTTGTTTCTTCATGCCACAGTTAGCGACTTTTGTTTCATGTCCATAGTTCAGTCTAAGTGTTAGTTTTTGTTTCCTGCGTTAAGTTGTGCTTTCGCCTTGTGCGCCTTTTTGTTTTCACCTTTTTGAGTCAAGATTAAATCACGATCTTACCTTCTACCGCTGTCCGGAAAAGTCTGTTTGCTTCCCGGGAAAACAATCCTCGCAGTAAGCTGCGTAAAACTCAGGCATGTGATTTTTCCGTCTAAAGTCGGAATTCCCTCTTTTTTAATCTCGGGGGGGGGGAATTATCTCCCGTTTTTCCGTTTTTTTTCCGACCCTAAATCAAGATTCGAGATGTAGTTTATATTACGCCGTAGTTGATTGGTCGTTATGTTCCTTGTGACCAATCTGGACATCTGTTATGAATGATGACGTTAATAACGTCATCATTCATAATGGTTATTTCCGCCATTTTCCATATGTAAACGATGTCGGTTCTGGAGAGAAAGGACGCTTTACGAGTAAAATAAATTGATAAACATGTCAAAAATAAGTTTGGATGGGACTGGATGGAAAGGGAAATCACTGATACTGTTGGGAAGAAGGAAGTTACGACTTTGTTCGGTGATTTTATTGGGAAAATCGATGGTCCCGGAAAGGTTTTGTGCACGTGGTGTCATGATAATATTGACTATGGATCACGAGGTTTCAAGGTTTTGGAAGTACATGCGAAACGGCAAAAACATATGAAACAACTTGAAGCAAGGAAAACAAACTTTTCACTAGCTGCTACTTTTGGATGTCAACCGAAAGTGAGCAAACCTTACGGACTTCATCCTTTGTTTACATGGAGAGGAAAGATCCACCCACTTCAGTTGCAGACAGGGTTGTTAATAATGAGGTCAGCTAAAAAATATTTGCTTGCGAAATACGCATGTTTATTTGAAATATTAACCAATTATTGCTTTGCGAAATATAAATGGGTTTTTCTAAAAAATAAAAAGCCACGTGAAAATATATTATGAAATTACAGAAATTCAAAGAGTCGCATTATTGATTCCAGTTAACAATTTATTTGAAATAAATGTGCATATAATACTATTTTGTAATATTAAGTTCTTATGTAGTCTCTTGAAACTATTGTCAGTGGTGTAACAATCTTGAAGGTAAATATTTTCACACTTGTTTCATGCAATATGTCAGTGTCCTCACATTATTATTATTTCCTATATTCAAATATGAGTAAACAATACTAAACACGTTGAATTATTTTCATAAATTGATATCCTATTTTGGCGAAAAGAATGAAATGTTTACATTTGGTATTTTGTTAAATACATTTGCAAGGAAAGCTCATGTTAGGGCTGGGCTCTCCGAGAAAGCTAATGTGTGAAGTGAACTGAAGTAATGTGGTAATAATGTAAATAAAGTGTAGATAATAACACTGATCAATGTGACACCTGTGAACACAAGATGTAAATATTAGTGACTAAATACTGTTGGGACTGAACCATATACAGTGATTCATTAGGATCATTGGGTTATGTATGTTCTATTAATGATGTTTTCATGTCTTTAAACACTCAAATATTTTCTTCAAATGGTGCTGTCTTTGTTAATTTTAGCATGTTAAATTGGTGAAAAACCAGGAGCTTCGGGGGGGGCATTGCCCCCCTTGTCCCCCCCTGGACCTGGCTGGGGGCCTTCGTCCCCCAGACCCCCGGAAATTTTTTCAGTCTTTTTCATTGTGGTCAAACCACATGCCTGAAAACTCCACGTCATGACAGTATTCTGTTTTTATTTAACATTTACACAACGTGCTAACTTCACTGGTTTTGGGTTTTGTATTAGTGGCACATCAAGTGTTCCTGATGGAGAATGCACGAAGTTGCAAACTTCTCTTGGCCCATTTCTGCAATATAATCCCCCTTTTTCATTATGAAAACAAAATTGAATGTTTTGCTTGTGATTATATATATGTTTTCTCTTCCGGCCTTTCGCATCAATAACAGTAGCATCTCCAAGAGGAACATGAGATGGACCGGGCACCTTCCACTTACTGCATATTTCAGCTCATTTGTTCCATTAACAGGCGGGACACAGGAGGCAGCGCTGGTGCCTCATCGACTTGAGTTCATTTATGGAGGAAAATCCATAAAGGAGCGACACATATCCATCTGCCCCTCCCCCTCAGGGATAGTCATTTTGTGTACTTATTTAAGCTGCGGTCAGCCATTAGGCCAGGCGTTTACTGGGCTGTGAGGGCTAAAAAGCTAATTATTTCCCTTCCCTGTGCAATGGCCATAACTTTTCCCCAGATTGTTTTTTCCTGACATATGACAGGCAAAACCTCTGCTGTAAAGCGAAATAGTTAATTGCCATCGTGACGTCCATGGTGCGTTACGTCCACGGTGCTTGTTTGTGTAAAGGAGGCTGAGAGAGCGCCACGACACCGTCAGGAGCTTGTTTCTTCCGTTTCGCTCCCGACTTTGGAGCCGAGGGGAGGGAAATGAGGTGTGTGTTTTTCAGGTGTTCCCGTCTCACCGGGCTTGTGTGCGCAATCCTCGCTAGACTTTTGAGTCCTAATAATAACTTGAAAGTGCAAAGTCTCCAGAATGGCTGCACATAATCAGCCTTTAGCAGGTATCAAGCTAATTGCAGAGTGGTAATTGGGCACACTTTCTCTGTCGGATTGTCTGTTACCATGCGCACACCCGCCACCGCTGCCTCCCACCTTGGCGTTTCATCTCACTTGTCACTTTGATTTCCTTTTGAATACAAAAATAATCCACTTTACTTCGTTTCTTCATCATGTCATCTCTTCTGTTGGGAGGTGCACTCAGAGCATGGGATTCAGAGAGAAACGTGTTACTACAATAATGGATTCCTCAGTGAGGTATTTGTGGGAATTTAGAACTCTTCTCATTATATCGTGTGTGTTTGTGTGTGTGTGTTGGGGGTGTGGGGAGTAATACAATACAAGATGTGCCAATACAGTGTAACCTTAAAAGTAGGGGTGTAATGGTACGTGTATTTGTTTTGAACCGTTTCGGTACGGGGGTTTCGGTTCGGTTCGGAGGTGTACCGAACGAGTTTCCACACGGACATATTAAGTAGCCGCCTCTGCTTCCTTCTGCCTCTGTTACTGTCAGTCCTCTACACGGCACCCAGCATTGTCCCACCCACACAACCATCTGATTGAGCGGTAACAGCCAATCAGCAGTGCGTATTCAGAGCGCATGTAGTCAGTGCTTCGCGTTTAGCAGGTAAACATCAGGCTGCGGACTCTCCCCAAATGATAATAAACACCTCCCAGTCAACTACTAGTAACATCACTATGAGCCCGTTGACCTTCTAGAAATATAAAAGGCAGCTCAGCTCGCTCGCAGTCCTGACTTGAGGTGAAGGCTAATTCGCTTTTAGCGTAACGTTAGCTCATTTTGCGGTGTGTGTGTGTGTTACGGACAGCAAAGCCCTGTCTGTCTGTTATTTCACTTGACCTTTTTCTGTGTTGATTGAGCTGTGTTGAAGCAGCAAAAAAGGATATTATGTTAAATAAAGAGTTTCTGTCTCTGATAGTTGATATAATAATGTAAGTGCATCATTAAAGGCCTACTGAAACCCACTACTACCGACCACGCAGTCTGATAGTTTATATATCAATGATGAAATCTTAACATTGCAACACATGCAAATACGGCCGGGTTAACTTATAAAGTGACATTTAAATTTCCCGGGAAATATCTGGCTGAAACGTCGCGGTATGATGACGTATGCGCGTGACGAAGTCCTTGTAACGGAAGTTATGGTACCCTGTAGAATCCAATACAAAAAGCTCTGTTTTCATTTCATAATTCCACAGTATTCTGGATATCTTTTGCAATTTGTTTAATGAACAATGAAGGCTGCAAAGAAGACAGTTGTAGGTGGGATCAGTGTATTAGCAGCGGACTACAGCAACACAACCAGGAGGACTTTGTTGGAGAGCAGACGCGCTAGCCGCCGACCTCACCTTGACTTCCTACGTCTCCGGGCCGCCAAACGCATCGGGTGAAGTCCTTCGTCCTTCCGCCGATCGCTGGAACGCAGGTGAGCACGGGTGTTGATGAGGGCTGGCTGGCGTAGGTGGAGAGCTAATGTTTTTAGCATAGCTCTGTGCGGTCCGGTTGCTAAGTTGCTAAGTTAGCTTCAATGGCGTCGTTAGCACAGCATTGTTAACCTTCGCCAGCCTGGAAAGCATTAACCGTGTATTTACATGTCCACGGTTTAATAGTATTGTTGATTTTCTATCTATCCTTCCAGTCAGGGGTTTATTTTTTTTGTTTCTATATGCAGTTAAAGCATGATGCTATCACGTTAGCTCGTAGCTAAAGCATTTCGCCGATGTATTGTCGTGGAGATAAAAGTCACTGTGAATGTCCATTTCGCGTTCTCGACTCTCATTTTCAAGAGGATATAGTATCCCAGGTGGTTTAAAATACAAATCCGTGATCCACAATAGAAAAAGGAGAAAGTGTGGAATCCAATGAGCCAGCTTGTACCTAAGTTACGGTCAGAGCGAAAAAAAATATGTATTTCACTGCATTCTAGTCCGTCACTCTAACGTTCCTCATCTATGAATCTTTCATCCTCGCTCAAATTAATGGGGTAATCGTCGCTTTCGTCCGAATCGCTCTAGCTGCGTTGAAAACAATAGGAAAATATGAGGGAGTGAACAACTGACAAAGTCACGCTACTTCCGGTAGGGGCAAGGTTTTTTTTTATCAGAGACCAAAAGTTGCGAACTTTATCGACGTTGTTCTCTACTAAATCCTTTCAGCAAAAATATGGCAATATCGCAAAATTATCAAGTATGACACATAGAATGGATCTGCTATTCCCGTTTGAATAAAAAAAATTCATTTCAGTAGGCCTTTAAGCCTACATGAACTCCATGGTGTTCAGGGATGAATAGTCTCTCCTATTGCTATTGTACCATTTTTTCAGCTATAGTTCCATGAATCATTAGTAATGCAGCAGCCTAGTTTTGAATGGCAGGGTCCCTGCTATCACATGTTGATACAAATATAACATTTACATCATAAAAATCAACTACAGGCTTCCCAAATGCTGTAATAAAATAAGCATGATGAGTTGACTTGAAACTGTTTAATGTTGCACTTTTTATATGTAGAAGAAAAGTTTTGTCATTTTATTTAATCTGAGCAACAACTTGAGGCAGTTTAATGTTGATTAACGTGGGCAGACTTATTATAGTGTTCCAAATGTTAAAAGGATAAAGCCATTGTTTACAAATTTGGTAAATAAATAACCAAAAAATGTATATTTTGTTGTTTTCTTACTGTACCGAAAATGAACCGAACCGTGACCTCTAAACCGAGGTACGTACCGAAACGACATTTTTGTGTACCGTTACACCCCTACTTAAAAGTCAACCGCAATCTGCAAACTTCCACATTGTTCCTATTTCCAAACAATAACTAGCATACAGGAATAAAGAGCATTTTTGCACACTACAACTAAAATGAAATAAAGTACAAAATAAAGCCAAAAAAAGACATTGTAAACGTGTGTGTAGTGTAGACAGCGATAATCAGGGTTCATACGGGTGCTTAAAAACCTTGATAATGCTTGGATTTTAATGTTGTGTTTGTAAATGCTTGGAAATGTTCATCATATTTCTGGGCAGTCTGACTCAATAGGCTAATTATAAAATGGAAAAAAATAAAATAAGTTTCCTTAAAAATGAAAGCTAAACGCTCGATCTGTTTGCTTTGCACGAGCCCTTACATTAGGTTGTTGTCATGCCAGAGCCGTATATGTGGCTCTGTGTCGCCCCCAAGAGGACAGTGGTGCATCGCTCCATCATGCCGGGAGTTTTGTCGTTTTAATGAACATTGGATGGAAAATGACAAATACAAACTTTGGATAAAACGTGGACCAAATCCGCGTGTAGCCTGCTGCAAAGTATGCAAAAAGGAAATCCAGCTTTTCGCAATGGGAGAGTCGGCTCTCTCGAGGTAAGCCACAGAGATTACTAACCCTACAAGTTAACTAACGTTAACTAAAGTTTTTTTTGCTAACCTTTTGGTACATGCTAGACCTAAACTGTGAGATCAGCGCTAGATTACATGTTAATTACGGACAGTTATTACGAGCTATGAAACGAAAATAGCCAGCGTTTGTCAATGATAAATTATAATGTTAAGAACTTCCCTCAACTAAAAATGTATTTGTTATCATAGCCACAGTTCTAAGGCTAGATATGCTTAATGAAAGGTGGCCGAGGTGTTGTGAAACAAACAAAATATTTTCCTTTAATTTATTATCCTTATATTAACGTGGAACCGTTTTGTTAATAAATGAGTGAAATTGACATTTTGAGGGTGCGTGTATTTATATCACATTATGCAGTTGACAAGCACAAATACGGTGTGAATCAATCCGTGCTGTTCCATGTCATTGAGTGCTGGAAGTAAGAAAAAGAACAAGACATTTGAAAAACAACACAAATGGAGACACGTTTGCAAACGCCAATGACATTGAATAGTCACACTTAGAGATGTCCGATGATATCGGTCTGCCGATATTATCGGCCGATAAAAGCGTTAAAATGTAATATCGGAAATTATCGGTATCGTTTTTTTTATTATCAGTATCGGGTTTTTTTGGGGTTTTTTTTTTAATTAAATCCACATAAAAAACACAAGATACACTTACAATTAGTGCACCAACCCACCCCATTTACACTCATTCACACTCCTTCACACAAAAGGGTTGTTTCTTTCTGTTATTAATATTCTGGTTCCTACATTATATATCAATATATATCAATACAGTCTGCAAGGGATACAGTCCGTAAGCACACATGATTGTGCGTGCTGCTGCTCCACTAATAATACTAACCTTTAACAGTTAATTTTACAAATTTTCATTAATTACTAGTTTCTATGTAACTGTTTTTATATTGTTTTACTTTCTTTTTTATTCAAGAAATTTTTTTAAATTTATTTATCTTGTTTTATTTTATTCATTTTTAAAAAAAATACCTTATCTTCACCATACCTGGTTGTCCAAATTAGGCATAATAATGTGTTAATTCCACGACTGTATATATCGGTTGATATCGGTATCGGTTGATATCGGTATCGGTAAAAAGCCATTATCGGACATCCCTAGTCACACTGCTTCATTTTCTATGCCCCATTCAGTTAGTGATAACTGCTGCTTCAATGTCAGGCTTAGGTTTTAGCAGATTTTCCATATTTTTCCTACAGACAGCATTTGGTGACCTCAAACAACAAGGCCATGGATTTATTCACACTGGTTTTCGCCTTTAGAAGGGTACTGGAAAAACTGGAAAATTGATCTTGAAAGTCTTCAAAAAGTGCTTGAATTTGGCCATGGAAAAGGTGTACGAACCCTGGATAATGTCACCTTGTGGCGCGTTGTGTAGTGTAATTTTGAGACAAATTTCCCCAGAAAATTGTGTCTGAACGCCATTTATACCGTTAATATAATTCTTCTATTCAGTTAAATACTTGTTGCAATCCAACTCACGCAGTCATTTTTATGCTTTAGTTAAATAAAAGTCATTTTTACTCAGCCTTACCATTGAATATCCAATTAATGTTTCATGTTGCAATTACATAGGTTTTAAAGTGTATGAAGTGTTTTTAAGTGTGTGAATGCTGTGTGGCTTTTAAATATTTTTAAACAGTGGTGGGCCGTGCATTTGCCAAACCTAGGCCTTCAGTGATGTCCGACTTCAATGGTTACCTCTCAAAATACCATCATTGATGTCACCACATGACCATTGCTGGAGAAATACTATACAGGAACACATTTACGCACTACTGCGTATTGAACCACCTCAACAATGTACAAAACAGCTTATTTTCTGCCGCATTTAAAAATCAATAAACCCGCATCAGCAATTAAAACATATCTTATGTGGTACTGTCAAAATTAAAATTGCAAAAAACATATTAAACGTGAAAAAATAAAGATATAAAATATTTGAACTCACAATTTGTAGCACCCATTCGACGGCGTGTAAGCCAGTGGTGCCGCTCGTAGTCGGTTGATTCGAGTGGAAGTGGCGCCAGGACAGGTGAGCTAGCTTCCGGGGTTGGCCGACATGGTCTCACAAGATGTAGTTTCTCTTTAAATATCCTTCTTGAAAATTGTGATGTACTGTACTCGTGGTTCGATTGAGAGTACTGCATTGTTGTTGTGGTGATTGATTGCTCATGTCTGACTGATCTCCCGGACTCACATTCGGAGTATAAAGTATACACACTGCTGCTACACTGGTGTCCTGTCCAGTTATTATTATACCTCATAGTCCAAGACTTAACATGGTGTCAGAAGTGGCTGACTCTTCACTTGAGGCAAGCTGATCTCACGGAGACTTTAACGGATTTGCAGAGCGAGTGAAGAGGACCTGTTTGATGTGCTAGCAAGCCCCGCAGCTAGCATTAGCATCCCGGAGATGGAACAGCTCAAACCACCGTCATCTCTGCTTCTTTCTGGGAACCTGGCTGAGAATTGGCGCAGGTGGGAGCAACGTTTTCAACTGTATATGACAGCCTCTGGAGCCATTGAGAAGGATGAAAAAATTAAAGTGGCCATACTGTTGCACACTGTTGGAGAAGATGCATTGGAGGTATTCAACACATTCACTTTTGCTGATGGTGATGATAAGAAAATGGATGCTATCCTCAAGGCTTTTGAGACATATTGCAGCCCACAGAAAAATGTTGTCTTTGAGCGCTACCAGTTCTGGTCTCATAATATGGCTGATGGGATCTCAGTTGACAAGTTTGTAACAGAACTGCGCCAGAAAAGTAAGAACTGTGAGTTTGGAGCAAGTGAGACCGAAATGATCAGGGATAAGCTGGTGTTCAGCCTGAACAATGCATCTTTGAAGGAAAGGCTGCTGAGGGAAAAAGACTTAACCCTGGGGAAAGCAGTAGATCTGTGCAGAGCATCCGAAGCAGCAAGGAGCCAGATGCAAGCTATGCAACCTACACAAGCCACTGGTGAGTCACACGTCCAAGCCATGAATAGAGCTACAGCTCACACAGAGAAAAGGAAGTTCTACAAGGACAGAAGGACAGAAAATAAAAACAGAGAGTGGAGTGCACAATGCAACAAGTGTGGGAGGACACATGAACCTCGCCAGTGTCCTGCTTACGGTTCTGTATGCCACAAATGCAATAAGCAAAACCATTTTGCCAGGATGTGCTCTGCACCCACTGACAGGACGGGCACCCTGACACATAGCACAGGCACAACAACAAGACGTGGTGTCCATGACCTGGAGACTGAGCTGGATGAAGAAGTGGATGTCAATTCACTGTTTATAGGTACTGTGTCATGTGTGGATGTGAATGCAGTCACTAAAAGCAAAGACACTGCATGGTACACTATGGCTAGTGTTATGAATGTCCCGGTCAAATTCAAGATTGACACGGGAGCAGATGGGAATGTGCTGCCTATGTCCATTGTAGAGACATTTCCAGGCCGTATAAAGCTACAGCCCACAAGAACAGTGCTGGTAGCTTATGGGGGGAACCGCCTCAGACCTGAAGGGACTGTGTCACTGATGTGTGAAACTGCTAAAGCTAGAGCCAAGCTTGACTTCTTCGTGATCAACCAGTCAGCTGTGCCAATCATGGGCAGAGAGGCAAGTGAGGAACTGCGACTGGTGAAACGGATTGATGCACTTCATGAGAGATGCCCAGCCACGACAGAGAAGCTAAAGAGGACTCCGTCTACAAAAGAGGAGCTGCAGGAGATGTATCCTTCAGTTTTCACCGGGCTGGGTGAGTTCCCTGGTGTACATCACATACACACTGACCCTGCTGTGACACCTGTAGTACATGGGTGCAGAAAGATTCCTTTGGCTATCATGGACAGACTGAAGGTCACGCTGCGACATCTAGTGGACACAGATGTAATAGCCCCTGTGAATGACCCAACAGAATGGGTGAGCAGTTTGATGATCACAGAAAAGAAAAATGGCTCACTTAGGGTGTGCTTGGACCCTCAAGACCTAAACAAGGCCATTAAGAGGCAGCATTACTCCATTCCTACTCCACAAGATGTCTGCTGCAAACTAGCAGGGAAATCCATCTTCACCATTCTGGATGAGAAGGATGGATATTGGCAGGTGAAGCTGGATGAGCCATCGTCTATGCTGTGTACATTCAACACACCATGGGGCCGGTACCGCTTCAAGAGACTGCCATTTGGCATCAAGTCAGCCAGTGAAGTGTTTCAGCAGAAGAACTGTGAGACCTTCGGCGACATTGAGGGTGTACATGTCATAGCAGATGACATGATAATTGCTGCATCATCAGAACAAGAGCACGCGAACATCCTCCAGCAAGTCATGGAGAGGGCACAAGCTGCCAATGTCAAATTCAACAAGGACAAGATCCAATTCAAAATCAACACAGTGAGATACATGGGCCACATCATCACGCCAGAGGGCGTTAAACCAGATGATACCAAGGTGACCGCCATTGCCAACATGCCAGCACCAGAGACCGCCTGAGAGACTGTGTGGGTGTCAGGGGGACTGCATTAGAGTGGTTCAGATCCTACCTGTCAGAGAGGTCCTTCTCTGTCAGGCTGGGGGACGCCACCTCTTCTTCTGCTCCGCTTTACTGTGGTGTCCCCCAGGGATCCATTCTAGGCCCCATCCTGTTTTCCTTGTACATTCTCCCTCTTGGAGAGATTTTTAAGAAACATGGAGTGTCTTATCACTTTTATGCAGATGACTGCCAAATGTATATGCCAATTTCAAAAGGCCACGGCCCCCTGACACCCCTTCTCAACTGTCTATGTGATGTCAAGGCTTGGTTAGCCCAGAATTTTTTAATAATGAATGAGGGAAAAACGGAAATTTCAGTTTTTGGTCCGGCCCTCACTGACTTGGGACCATTGCAAAATCATGTGCGTCCCAAAGTCACCAGCCTTGGCGTCACTATAGACAGCGATTTTAAATTTGACAAACAAGTCAATGGCGTTTTAAAATCGTGTTTTTATCATCTTCGTCTTTTAGCAAAGGTAAAACCATTTTTATCTTTTAACCTTTTTGAACAAGTCGTGCATGCTTTTATTTCAAGTCGCCTAGACTACTGCAATGCACTTTATGCTGGCATTAGCCAAAAAACTCTCTCCCGGTTGCAGTTAGTCCAGAACGCGGCAGCACGACTTTTAACAGGGGCCAGGAAACGTGAGCATATAACCCCAATTCTTCGGAGTTTGCACTGGCTCCCTGTTCATTTTAGAATTGATTTTAAATCCTTGCTGTTTGTTTTTAAAGCTTTACATGGACTGGCACCTCAGTATATCTCGGACCTCATCCAAATTTACACTCCTGCGCGCGCTCTGAGGTCCGAGAGCCAGCTCCAGCTCGTGGTGCCCAGGACGAGACTTAAAACCAGGGGAGACAGGGCCTTCTCTGTGGTCGGCCCTAAACTCTGGAACACTCTGCCCCTCCATGTTCAAACTGCTCCCACAGTGGAGTGTTTTAAGTCTCGTCTAAAGACCCACTTTTATTCTTTGCCTTTTAACACTACGTGAGTTGTGTGGTCTTCTGTCCTCTGTTGTCCTGTGTGGTTAGGGTTAGGGTTATAAATTTTGATGTCTATTTTACTGTTTTAATTGGTTTCACCCTTTAAAATCGTTTTTAATCATATTTATTTTTTATATTGTCTCTGTATTGGTTTTCTATTCATTTATTCTTTGTTTTTATTCAGTCATTGGTGTAGCATAATATTGTTTTTAATATTGTTTTTAATATAGTTTTTAATATTGTTTTTAATATTGTTTTTAACATGGCTGTGCAGCACTTTGGAAACATTCTTGTTGTGTAAATGTGCTATATAAATAAAGTGGATTGGATTGGATTGGATTGAAGACAAGAAAGGTGTACAGAGACTGTTAGGAATGACACGGTACTTGGCCCAGTACATTCCAGGGGAGGCTACAGTGACGGCCCCTCTGAGACAGCTGCTGAGAAAAGACGCAGTATGGCAGTGGGCTCATGAACACAATGCAGCTCTGGAAAGCCTGAAGGCTGCTCTGATTCGTGCCCCAAGTCTCAAGTTTTATGACCAGCACAAACCCTTGACAATCCAGGCAGATGCGTCTAAAGATGGACTGGGGGCGTGTCTTCTACAGGAAGGCTTCCCGCTGAGCTATGCCTCCCGAGCATTGACAGACACAGAGCAGAACTATGCTCAAATTGAGAAGGAGCTGTTGGCCATTGTGTTTGCAGCCAAGCGCTTCCACCAGTACATATATGGGAAAACAGTGACTGTGCAGTCGGATCACAAACCTCTTGAGGTGATCTTCAAGAAACATCTGGGCAAAGCACCAGCAAGGCTACAGCGGATGCTTCTCCAGCTGCAGTGCTATGATCTAGAAATTGCATACACTCCAGGAACTGACATGCATGTCGCGGACACACTCTCTCGCGCTGTGGTGACAGGACGAGTCGATGACCTCACGGAGAACCTGTTCGAGGAGAAGGTTGTGTATGCCATGGAGGCCACAGATGCCTTGAGTGAAAACATGCTCAAGCAACTCCAGGGAGCAACTGCAGCAGACAAGGTGTTGCAGGCAGTGATACAAGCACACCAGACAGGCTGGCCAGGGAGGAGACAACGCTGTGACGGCATGTTACACCAATACTGGCCTATCCGTCACACAGTGAGTGTCAAAGATGGTGTAGTAATGGCGGCTGATAAGATAGTCATTCCCCAGAGCATGAGAGCCGTCATCATGGATAGATTGCACCTTGCACACCAAGGTGTTCAGCGAATGAAAGCCCATGCCAGGAAGGTCCTGTACTGGCCAGGAATGGCACAGGACATAGAGAAGAAAGTAGAAATGTGTGCCACATGTCAGCAACTGCAGCCACAGAACCAAAGGGAACCTCTCCAGTCACACGAGATACCTGAACTGCCATGGTTGAAACTGGGGACTGACATATTTGAGCTGCATGGACAGTCATATCTCCTGATTGTAGACTACTTGACAAAGTACCCAGAAGTGCTAAACCTACCAGATAAGACAGCCCACTCGGTCATACAAAAGATGAAGTCGGTCTTCTCCAGACATGGGATTCCCAAAGAGTTGGTGAGTGATCATGTTCCTTTTGCAAGCTGTGAGATGCAGAAGTTTGCTGCAGAATGGGGCATCAAGCTGACACATTCTAGCCCTGGATACCCACAAGCCAATGGGCTTGCAGAAAATATGGTAAAAACTGTGAAACGCTCACTGAAGAAAGCAGCTGCAACAGGGACTGACCCACATCTGGCTTTGTTGTCATTGAGAAACACACCGGTGACGGGCCTGGATGTCTCCCCAGCGCAGATGTTGATGGGACGCGTCCTGAGAAGCCCTCTCCCGCGCACCAGTGCTGTGCTGCAACCTTCAACTCCTAAAGACGTTCATGACAGACTTCGACAACTGCAGACTCAAAGAGAGAAGTACTATAATGTGGGCACCAGGCCACTGCCTGAACTGACTCCTGGGACCACAGTGCACATGAAGACGAGGCAGGGTTGGAAACCTGCTGTTGTACTAAGCAAGAGAGTAGAGCCACGCTCTTACTGTGTGGAGTCACCGGCAGGCGTGATCTTCAGGAGAAACAGACGACACCTGAGGAGAATTCATCCGAGTCTGCTTGAGAATGCTGATCCTGAGTCCGTCGACCAGCCGGAGACTGTGTACGATGACCCACAGACCCTGCAGGACGAGACACCCGCCACTGAGGCCCTGAACAACCAGAACTCCCAGTCCGGCACGTGCGGCGCTACACGCCACACCAGATCTGGGAGGGCTGTCGTTCCGCCTGCGCGGTACAGAGACTATGACACGAGCCAACGCTGAAGGTTGTGCTCCACCGGTGGGCCATGTTCTGGAACCTCTGACCCCAAAGAAGAAACACATGCTTGGCAATCACACAGTTAAACGTTAAACTTGCATGAAACACATTGACAGGAACCCCGCACTCTTAAAACCTTTTCACACAGCACACGTGGACTTTTCCATGCCATGAGTATTTTTTTTATTTTGTTTCTGTGCTCTACCTAAGTTCATTTTTGCCACTATGTTGCTAAAAAAAAAAAAAAAAAAAAAAAAAAAAAAAAAAAAAAAACGACAAAGGAGAGAATAGGTGTGGCATAGCTGTTCGTGATAATGATGTTTGAGTCCATGCTACATTGTTTATTTTTGCACTCTTGTTCAGCAGTTGAAAAGTTAACCTTTTCCTTAAGAAAGGAGGATGTGATGTACTGTACTCGTGGTTCGATTGAGAGTACTGCATTGTTGTTGTGGTGATTGATTGCTCATGTCTGACTGATCTCCCGGACTCACATTCGGAGTATAAAGTATACACACTGCTGCTACACTGGTGTCCTGTCCAGTTATTATTATACCTCATAGTCCAAGACTTAACAAAAATGGCCTTGCAAATATATATCCATTTTGTTCTCCTTCTTTGTGGGTTAAAAAGTGAGTATCTGTGATTCTACGCTGCAACACTTCCTGTTTCAGTAAATTGCAACTTGTGATTAGATACCGTATTTTTCCGAGTATAAGTCGCTCCGGAGTATCATTTTCGGATATGTTTACATTAATGTTTATTTTCATTTCTTGTTTCTTTTTGCTTTTTATTATTACTATTATTATTATTATTATTGTTTTTGTTATTCATTCTTGAATGGCTTTTTTGTTGTTTTTTGCAAAATTTGTTTGTTTTTGTTTTGTCTACATATTCGAAATAAACATGAAAGAAAGAAAGTATAAGTCGCACCTGGCGAAAATGCATAATAAAGAAGGAAAAAAAACATATATAAGTCGCACTGGAGTATAAGTCACATTTTTTGGGGAAATGTATTTGATAAAAGCCAACAGCAAGGATAGACATTTGAAAGGCAATTTAAAATGTCTAAAGAATAGTGAACAACAGGCTGAATAAGTGTACGTTATATGAGGCATAAATAACCAACTGCTATGTTAACGTAACATATTATGGTAAGAGTCATTCAAATAACTATAACATATAGAACATGCTATACGTTTACCAAACAATCTGTCACTCCTAATGGCTAAATCCCATGAAATCTTATACGTCTAGTCTCTTACGTCAATGACATCAATAATATTATTTCATATTTTACGGTAATTTGTTAATAATTTCACACATAAGTCGCTCCTGAGTATAAGCCGCACCCCCGGCCAAACTATGAAAAAAACTGCGACTTACAGTCCGAAAAATACGGTACTCACTTTAGAATGACAAGTGAGTATCCAATTACAGTCTCGTTAACATCAGGCTACATAGAGAACTACTGTCAACAACTTGTGACCTGATTGGCTATCGCAACTGTCTATCAACTGTATCTCAAATTCATCCGCTAACGGTCTCGAGTGTGGCTATGCTAATCTACATTGCACCGCCGCGGCTCAAACCAGTGAGTATCTAACCACAGGACGCATAAATGTCACGTTCAACGTGAGGCCAGCTAGAAGGCCTTACTGCAGTGGTTCTTAACCTGGGTTCGATCGACCCCTAGGTGTTCGGTGAGTC
Source organism: Entelurus aequoreus (assembly GCF_033978785.1). NCBI lineage: Eukaryota > Metazoa > Chordata > Actinopteri > Syngnathiformes > Syngnathidae > Entelurus > Entelurus aequoreus. Next base: position 2,811,182 of record NC_084752.1, read on the forward strand.
GGGCTCAGGGGTTCGGCGGAGGGCAAGACACACCCGACTCATCGTGTAAATACAAACTTCTCCCTATCGGCGTATTACGGATACGGCAACAGCAGAAGTCAGACTGATTTACAGGTGTGTAGTTTGTTGTGAGTTTATGCACTGTGTTGGTTTTGTTGTTTGAACAAGGTGATGTTCATGCACGCTTCATTTTGTGCACCAGTATAAAAACATGGTAACACTTTAGTATGGGGAATATATTCACCATTAATTAGTTGCTTATTAACATGCAAATTAGTAACATATTGGCTCTTAACTAGTCATTATTAAGTACTTATTAATGCCTTATTCGGCATGGCCTTATTATAACTCTAACCCTCTAACCCTAACCCTAACCAAATAACTCTAAATTAAGTCTTTGTTACTTAGAATATGTTCCCCATACTAAAGTGTTACCAAAAACATATAACTTTGTCTTGAATTTGAAATTTTTTTTTTTATTTTTCACTAAGGAAGGGTTCGGTGAATGCGCATATGAAACTGGTGGGGTTCGGTACCTCCAACAAGGTTAAGAACCACTGCCTTACTTACTCGTGATCTAAATGGCTAAGGCAATTATCTATCAACTGTATGTGCCCGTTCACTTACAGTGCACGGACGCCCGTATTGTTAATTGTGAAGGCTCCGGGCAGATTTGGTACAGCATGGCAACATAAGCTAGCTGAATTCTGATTGGATACAAACTCTTAACCTAAAAACAACAGCACTGGAAGGAGCATAATATGAATACTTTTAGATATTTAGGGAAAGTAAATAAAAAATAACTTTTATCTTTAATTATGATCATGATTTCTGGTTATGTTAGGCCAGCTGAGAAGGCATTACTGAATTTAAATGTATTTGTATACATAAAAAGCATAAAAAAAGTGTCCCAACTTGGCTGAAATTCATGGTACAGTGGGCATCTGGAACTTAACTCCTCAATAATTGAGGGAAGAAGAAAAAAAATACAAAAATGAGGGGTATTTTATTTGAACTAAGCAAAATTATCTGCCAATAGAACAAGAAAATTCGGCTTGTCAAGACTTCCCAAAACAAGTAAAATTAGCTAACCTCAATTAACCCAAAAATACCTTAAAATAAGTATATTCTCACTAATAACAAGTGCACTTTTCTTGGTAGAAAAAAAATGAGACCTTTTTGCTCAATATGTTGAAAAATATTCTTAAAAAGTAAATGCTAGTGCCATTATCTTGACATAATGATATGCGCTCAGCATCATGATTTTTTTTTTTCATGCTTGAAGTAAGAAATGATGACTTTAAAAAAGTAGTTTTATACTTGTGAGTGTTGATGACACAGCTTTGCAACAGTTGATATTCTAGTTTCAAGCATGTTTTACTCAATATACACTACCGTTCAAAAGTTTGGGGTCACATTGAAATGTCCTTATTTTTGAAGGAAAAGCACTGTACTTTTCAATGAAGATAACTTTAAACTAGTCTTAACTTTACAGAAATACACTCTATACATTGCTAATGTGCTAAATGACTATTCTAGCTGCAAATGTCTGCTTTTTGGTGCAATATCTACATAGGTGTATAGAGGCCCATTTCCAGCAACTATCACTCCAGTGTTCTAATGGTACAATGTGTTTGCTCATTGGCTCAGAAGGCTAATTGATGACTAGAAAACCCTTGTGCAATCATGTTCACACATCTGAAAACACTTTAGCTCGTTACAGAAGCTACAAAACTGACCTTCCTTTGAGCAGATTGAGTTTCTGGAGCATCACATTTGTGGGCTCAATAAAACGCTCAAAATGGCCAGAAAAAGAGAACTTTCATCTGAAACTCAACAGTCTGTTCTTGTTCTTAGACATGAAGGCTATTCCACTAAATTGTTTGGGTGACCCCAAACTTTTGAACGGTAGTGTAGGTCATCAAATCTCAGCAACAAGCTGTAATATCTTACTGACATCATTTAGGAGCAAAACACTTAAAACAAGTAAAACACTCTAAAACAAAATCTGCTTAGTGAGAAGAATTATCTAATCGGACAGAAAATAAGCAATAAATATCACCCTTATTTGACATATTTAATCTTGCTTAGATTTCAGTTTTTGCAGTGTAATAGTTTATTACAATTTTTGGCAACTGCGTGTATTTGCAGGGCCGACTTAGACGAGGAGCTGGACATGCTGCGGGTCCAGTCCGCAATGGACCGGGCCACTGTGAAGGAATTCCACCTGCGTCTCACTGAAGAACACCAGGGTGAATCATTCTGCATTTTCATTTGATAAATGTGTGGCTTAACATGTACTGTAGTGTAACATCCAGCGTAGAGACGGACTGCTAACTGGACATGACATGACCGCACTTTTGACTCTTATCTGTGCCAATTTGTGAGCAGGATTAACAAGGCAACCCTTAATTGGATAACTCAATTAGGACTTGATCACAACCTCTCCCTCTGCTAATTGATTAGTAGATCAAGCAATGTTCGTCTTGTCAGTGTCAATACCAATCCCTATGTTAAAAAGCACATCCCTTTTAATTCAGTCTGCATCCTTTTTGTCAGACGGTGACCACCACAACCACTGTGGCTTTAATTAAGCAGCTCAATACCACATCTGTCCTCAATCACTTTAATCTTCCTCACCACCAATGTGGGAAGAAGTGCCATAACCTGATTTAAAGGACGGCACTAATTAAAACCTAGAGTCCCTTTCAATTGGCAGTCTAAATAGGAATTGTAAGAATTGAGCATCTGACAATTACCCAGTGGAGACGTGGTGTTGATTGCCTTTTTTGTGTCACATGCTACACAGTCAGAGACTTCGATCGTACTATTAATGTTAACTTTGTGTGGTGTCTAAGATTTCTGATACAACTTAAAGGGCCCCACTAATGCTGACGACATTAAAGCTAATTTCATTGTTCAGGGTCTAATATCTATTTCTACAGGTAAAATTCCCCCCAAAATAGACACGGTAGTAGGGGTGTAACGGTACGTGTTTTTGAATTGAACCGTTTCGGTACAAGGGGTTCGGTTCGGAGGTGTACCGAACGAGTTTCCACACGGACATATTAAGTAGCGTAACGCACGTTGTGTAAACGAGGCACAACACACGGCATGCTAGCAGCTAACGGGCTACGATAGCCTGACCATACGTCCTCTTTTCACCGGATATGTCCTCTTTTGCGGAGCTGTCCGGATGGAGTTTTGAGAGTTATGGTTGCGTGTATTTTCAATGTACGTTCAGGGTTAAGAAGGGGTTAAAAACAAAACAAATTGTGCGCGCAGCAGCATTGGTGAGGGAGGGGCAGAGACAGAGAGAGAGAGAGAGAGAGTTATGATAAACGCGCATGCGTCGCCAGGTTCTGCTTTTTATCCATAGATTTATCACATTTAAATTTTTATTATCTATAGCAGGGGTGTCAAAAGTGTGCCCCGGAGGCCATTTGCGGCCCACAGCTAATGTTTTACACATTGTAAAAATACTATTAAAATAAACAAAAACATAACAAAAGTGAAATAAAAAAGCTTAAAGGTTAAATGTCATTTAGAAAAAGTTGCAATGTTGACTAATAAAACAAAGCTGTTTTGTTTTTTTCTTTCAAACTGTCATTGCTCAAAACATAATATTGAATCAAAATCAATGTTATTATGAATTATTGACCTATCCAAGGTTCCCATTACTTCACATCAAATATTACACTAAGAAAAATATTTTTGGTGGAAGATTTTGCAAATTTGGTAAATTAATAACCTCAAAATTTCTATTTTGTTGTTTTCTTACTGTACCGAAAATGACCCAAACCGTGACCTCTAAACCGAGGTACGTACCGAACCGAAATTTTTGTGTACCGTTACACCCCTAACAGTTCCTGTCTTCACAATAAAAGCACTGCTTCATCCTGCCTGCGCTGATAAAATAAGAAAGCTGGCGTGCACAAGCTAGCAAGCTACGGAGTTTGCCGCCAATGTTTTTCTTGTAAAGTGTATAAAAAGGAGTATGGAAGCCGGACAAATAAGATGCCCAAAAACAACCACTTTCATGTGGTATTGGACAGAAAGGAGGACTTTTTTTCTCCTCCGTTTGAAAATGTGGACGGTATCATCACTACTGTCTGATTCCAATCAATGCTAGTCATCAGAATCAGGTAATACACCGACTTATATTCTTGTCTTCTTGAAAGAAAGGCATCTATATGTTAAACGTGCTTGTATTATCATTAAACACATTTAACTTGTTAACAAAAACATATTTTTCATAAATAAATACATATAAATGATACATATGAATGAGGTAGAACACCTTGACTTGGTCAACTGAAAAGTAGCTCGCCTGCAGAAAAAAGTGTGGGCATCCCTGATTTAGAGTAGCCCGTGTGCAGCTTGTATAGAGTACTGTTTTTCAACCTTTTTTGAGCCAAGGCACATTTGTTTCATAAAAAGAATACAGAGGCACACCACCAGCAGAAAAGGTTAAAAAATGAAACTCCACCAGGCTGTCGTGCCTTATTTTGAGTTTGTTGTTGTTTCCTGTGTGTAGTGCTTTAGTTCCTGTCTTGCGCTGTTATTTTGGTGACTTTTCCTGTTTTGTTGGTGTTCTCCTGTAGCAGTTTCACGCCTTCCTTTGAGTGCTATTGCCCGCACCTGCTTTGTTTTCGCAATCAAGACTATTTACGTTGTGCGTACGCTATCCTTTGTGGGGACATTGTTGATTGTCATGTCATGTACGGATGTCCTTTGTGGACGTCGTCTCTGCTCCACACACTGTAAGTTTTTGCTGTCGTCCAGCATTCTGTTTTTGTTTACTTTGTAGCCAGTTCAGTTTAACTTTTGCTTTGCATGGCCATCCCTATGCTTCAGTGCCTTTTCCTAGCGGTACTTGCCTTTTGTTAATTTTTGGTTTAAGCCTTACATACACTACCGTTCAAAAGTTTGGGGTCACATTGAAATGTCCTTATTTTTGAAGGAAAAGCACTGTACTTTTCAATGAAGATAACTTTAAACTAGTCTTAACTTGAAAGAAATACACTCTATACATTGCTAATGTGGTAAATGACTATTCTAGCTGCAAATGTCTGCTTTTTGGTGCAATATCTACATAGGTGTATAGAGGCCCATTTCCAGCAACTATCACTCCAGTGTTCTAATGGTACAATGTGTTTGCTCATTGGCTCAGAAGGCTAATTGATGATTAGAAAACCCTTGTGCAATCATGTTCACACATCTGAAAACACTTTAGCTCGTTACAGAAGCTACAAAACTGACCTTCCTTTGAGTAGGTTGAGTTTCTGGAGCATCACATTTGTGGGGTCAATTAAACGCTCAAAATGGCCAGAAAAAGAGAACTTTCATCTGAAACTCGACAGTCTATTCTTGTTCTTAGAAATGAAGGCTATTCCACAAAATTGTTTGGGTGACCCCAAACTTTTGAACGGTGCGTTCCGACTTCTATAAAGCAATGAACTACCTGCTGCCACCTACTGATACGGAGTACTACATGGTTACCCTGCCAAGCTCTACACAGCACAGACACTAGACAACGGCACATTATTAGCAGATTATAATTATTGATTTGCAAAATATATTTTTTGGACCAATTAGGTGAAGTTGCATCATTTCCCACGGCACACCAGACAATATCTCATGCGGTACAGTGGTTGAAAAACACTGGTATAGAGTATAGATTTGCTCAACCCAGTCATCGTCTCAATAGCTGGAAACACAAGTGATTAGCAAGATAATCCATACTTGCCAACCCTCCCGAATTTTCCGGGAGACTCACGAATTTCAGTGCCTCTCCCGAAAATCTCCCGGGACAACCATTCTCCCGAATTTCTCCCGATTTCCAGCCGGACCTGAGTGAGGACAGCCTGTCGTCACGTCCACTTTTCCTCCATATAAACAGCGTGCCGGCCCAGTCACGTTATAACATTTACGGCAGGGTTCACCAACCTTTTTGAAAGCAAGAGCTACTTCTGGGGTACTGATTAATGCGAAGGGCTACCAGTTTGATACACACTTAAATAAATTGCCAGAAATAGCCAATTTGCTCAATTTACCTTTAACTCTTATGTTGTTATTAATAATGAATGATATTTACACTTAATTGAACGGTTTAAAAGAGGAGAAAACACGAAAAAAATGACAATTAAATTTTGAAACATAATTTATCTTCAATTTCGACTCTTTAAAATTCAAAATTCAACCGAAAAAAAGAAGAGAAAAACTAGCTAATTCGAATCTTTTTTAAAAAATTTAAAAAAGAATTTATGGAACATCATTAGTAATTTTTCCTGATTAAGGTTCATTTTAGAATTTTGATTACATGTTTTAAATAAGTTAAAATCCAATCTGCACTTTGTTAGAATATATAACAAATTGGACCAAGCCATATTTCTAACAAAGACAAATCATTATTTCTCCCAGATTTTCCAGAACAAAAATTTTAAAAGAAATTCAAAAGACTTTGAAACAAGATTTAAATTTGATTCTACAGATTTTCTAGATTTGCCAGAATAATGTTTTTGAATTTTAATCATGATAAGTTTGAAGAAATATTTCACAAATATTCTTCGTCGCAAAAACAGAAGCTAAAATGAAGAATTAAATTAAAATACAATTAAAAAAAAAATGTTACTTGAACATTGATTTAAATTGTCAGAAAAGAAGAGGAAGGAATTTAAAAGGTAAAAAAGTATATGTGTTTAAAAATCCTAAAATCATTTTTAAGGTTGTATTTTTTCTCTAAAATTGTCTTTCTGGAAGTTATAAAGCAAAGTAAAAAAAAAAAGAATTTATTTAAACAAGTGAAGACCAAGTCTATGGAATATTTTCTTAGATTTTCAAATTCTATTTGAGTTTTGTCTCTCTTAGAATAAAAAATGTCGGGCAAAGCGAGACCAGCTTGCTAGTAAATAAATACAATTTAAAAAATAGAGGCAGCTCACTGGTAAGTGCTGCTATTTGAGCTATTTTTAGAACAGGCCAGCGGGCTACTCATCTGGGGCCGTACTTATCAAGCTTCTTAGAGTGCCATTTTACACTTAAGTCCTGAGAATTTGGGAAATTTAGTCCTACTCTCAAACTTAAGAATAAAAGTTTTTTATCAACGTTCTTAAGTCTAAGAATCACTCCTACTCTCCACGATATTTAAGAGACCTTCAGAGGTGTCTTAAGTGGTTAGGAGTTGCCAGCAGGGGATGGCACTGAGGCGAGAGAGACGTGCGCCAACGTTCAGGGAACGGAACAATGTTTTGGTTTTTTTTGATGACGAGCAGCTGATCAAACGGTATCGTTTAGACAGAGCGGATATTATTTTTGTCACAGATTTAATACTTTTCGATTCCTTGTTGATTTCTGCATGTGGCTGCAGTGGACTAGTATATATAGAGCCACCCACACCAGTTTCAAATTAGTTTCCTAATTAATGAATTGGAAAGAAAATGTTATGACAGTAGCGTATGTGTGTGGCCGTGAGGTGAGTGACGTCAGTGAGTGTGTGGGCGAGAGAAGAGAGGGAGCGGTAGCGTGAGTGCCGGCGGGGACTAGTTTGTTTTGTATTATTTTGTAGTTTATTGTCAAAATATACACTCCCATTGTCCACTTAAATATTTCCAAGATATTTCTTTATTCTTAGACAAGGGATTCCCTTCCGTGATTGGTCATTTCTACGGACACAGAAATGACGTCACCTAAAATTGCGTTTACGGCACATAGTAATGTCGTAATTCAGCTCTGAGTGTGACACTTAAGATTCAGTCCTACACTTCGCTGAAAGTGTGAGTAAGACGCTTGATAACTAACTTTTAAGTGCAGCTTTCAGCCAAGAATTTATTTACTCTTAAGTCAACTCTTAGCAGACTTCTTAGGAGTCATTCTAAGAAGCTTGATAAGTACGGCCCCTGGTCCTTACGGGCTACCTGGTGCCCGCGGGCACCGCGTTGGTGACCCCTGATCTACGGCTTTTGGAGCTCAGTGCGCAACTGCACACAAAACAAGAAGGAGACTTTTATATATGTCTCCGTTATCCATAGGTTTATCTATAACCCGTAAAGTAGGCAGGCACGGAGCTATTTCTCAGCGTGTGTTTATTCCAGCCGGCACGTTAACACACTGACACACAACATCCGGATTCCCATCATGCATTGCTTCAAAACTACGGCAAGTAGTAATGTCCAAAAAAAGATAGTGACAAAGAATAGAACGAGGATGGACAATTCAACCCGAAACTCACTCCTTTCCAACAGATGTCCTGTTGTCATCATTCCCAAATAGGTAGATATCTTCACGTCCTCGACAGAAAAGGCTCGCCAGGCATGCGGCACTCCTTCTTCTCCCAAGAGTCTGTCGTGTGTCCAGCAACAAATGCTCCGTCACGACAAGCAGGTTCCCCCAAACCCAAGATCTTGTCAATTTCGTTGAGGCCAGTTAAATAGTTCCAATGTTTAGATCTGGAGAGCAGTGCAAAAAGAGACAAGAAGAAAGTTAAGACAAGACAAAGAAGCAAGCAGGAGAGGGAAGGGGAGCGTCCACCCTCCATGAGTGCCAGAGAGAAAGACGCCCCTTTGATACTATAAAAACATTTTATATTGCTACATTTTCGTCGTCCGAACTGTCAGACTGAACAATATGTCAGCAGTGATTTAAGTCCAAGCGCCAAAATAAGTTGTGAGCGACTACAACGTTCTCTCCCGAACCTCTGTGACCTGATCAAAGAGCCGAGGGCTTGCAGGATGATCTCTAACGAAAGGTAGCACATGAAAGGAAGCGAGCTTTTGTGCCGTCGCCCATGAACCGACATGCAAGGGGACATTAATGTATGCCGCCTTTGCCAGGACCTCCTCCTCTCGCGGCGGGTGACTAGGGAGCCACCACGTCTTCTTATCAAGGTGACAACTCCCAGGCTGCTGGGCTAAATTACTCCCAACATGGTTACGTACAGCCGGCAGCCCCTCCTGTCCTTTTCTGCAGCTTCCTTCTGATTGGATGTGACATGCCAGGAAGACAAAAGAGCTGGCTAATTCAAAGTAACAAACTTCCCAGGACAAAGCATACATGCAGCACAAGGGAGCAGCAGCCTCTCACTTTGTCCTTTATTTGCCTTTAATGAAGCCTACATAACTCACCTCAAATGTTAAGGTCCAAGTTATTTGAGCCTGAAACAAACTCCTTGCCACAATTCAAGGTGTTTCATCGCACACAGTTAGTTAATTGAGGATCTCTACGTTGTAGATTAGACCGAATGGCCTCCATGTGCCTGTATGCACTCCCTGTAAAGTTTGGGCATGCTTCTGCAAAAATGTTACACTGTAGACCAGGGGTCACCAACCTTTTTGAAAGCAAGAGCTACTTCTTGGGTAGTGATTAATGCGAAGGGCTACCAGTTTGATACACACTTCAATAAATTGCCAGAAATAGCCAATTTGCTCAATTTACCTTTAACTCTATGTTATTATTAATAATGAATGATATTTACACTTAATTGAACGGTTTGAATGAGGAGAAAACACGAAAAAAATGACAATTAAATTTTGAAACATAGTTTATCTTCAATTTCGACTCTTTAAAATTCATAATTCAACCGAAAAAAAAGAGGAAAACTAGCTAATTCGAATCTTTTTGAAAAAATTAAAAAAAGAATTTATGGAACATCATTAGTAATTTTTCCTGATTAAGATTAATTTTAGAATTTTGTATGACATGTTTTAAATAGGTTAAAATCCAATCTGCACTTTGTTAGAATATATAACAAATTGGACCAAGCTATATTTCTAACAAAGACTAATCATTATTTCTTCTAGATTTTCCAGAACAAAAATTTTAAAAGAAATTCAAACGACTTTGAAATAAGATTTAAATTTGATTCTACAGATTTTCTAGATTTGCCAGAATAATTTTTATGAATTTTAATCATAATAAGTTTGAAGAAATATTTCACAAATATTCTTCGTCGAAAAAACAGAAGCTAAAATGAAGAATTAAATTAAAATGTATTTATTATTCTTTACAATAAAAAAAATAAATTTACTTGAACATTGATTTAAATTGTCAGGAAAGAAGAGGAAGGAATTTAAAAGGTAAAAAGTTATATGTGTTTAAAAATCCTAAAATCATTTTTAAGGTTGTATGTTTTCTCTAAAATTGTCTTTCTGAAAGTTATAAGAAGCAAAGTAAAAAAATTCATGAATGTATTTAAACAAGTGTAGACCAAGTCTTTAAAATATTTTCTTGGATTTTCAAATTCTATTTGAGTTTTGTCTCTCTTAGAATTAAAAATGTCGGGCAAAGCGAGACCAGCTTGCTAGTAAATAAATAACATTTAAAAAATAGAGGCAGCTGACTGGTAAGTGCTGCTATTTGAGCTATTTTTAGAACAGGCCAGCGGGCTACTCATCTGGTCCTTACGGGCTACCTGGTGCCCGCGGGCACCGCGTTGGTGACCCCTGCTGTAGAACATACTAACCTCCTCCAACCTCCGAGGACAAAGCTACGAACAATGGGAGACCGGGCTTTCTGCTCCGCCGCTCCCAGTCTGTGGAACGCTCTCCCTGACCACCTGAGGGCACCACAGACTGTGGATGCTTTTAAAAAAGGCTTAAAAACCCTTCTTTTTAAAAAAAACTTTTTTTTTTTTAAATATATGCATACTAGTTTTAGCTATTTGGCTGTTCTAGTTTTTATTTGTATTTATTTTTTATTATCTTTTTATTTTAATTTTTTTTAATACACTTTAGCACTTTGAGGTTGTTTACTCAATGTAAAGTGCTTTTTACAAATAAAATCTATTATTATTATATGTGTCAAATTCAAGGCAATGAACGATCTATGGCACCTGGGATGATATTTGATTAGTATTAGAACCGGCCCGCAGGCCACAGCCGCCTGCTGCTGTTTTGCACGCACCAATACTCCATCAGTGTTGGCGCTAGGAATTTTCAAAATGGGGTTCCAGGGACCCCATCAAGTCATAAAAATGGGGTCCCACAGTAAATTTTTGGGGTCCCACTTTTTTGTAAACGTTTGGACAACAAATGATAAATGTATGCATTATCCTGTTATATCTCACATTCTATACTGTGTTTTGGAAAAAGGTTGTCATAAATGTTACTTAATTCATTAAAAATAATAATAATACAAAAGAAAACAACATTTGTTGCATATGTAAATGTATTCAGTTATAAACATTCATTCACTTTCTTCTTTTCTTCATGGATCTAAACTTTACCGTTGCCGGTATTTTTTTTCAATATTTTTATTGTAGTATTTTCAGAATGTGTTAGTTCTATGTTTGGCCAAAGTAAGACAGAGAAAACAATCTGAAGTTGTCTTTATTTTTTAGTTTTAATACCATGATTTCAATAGTCCGGCCCGCGTGTGCACAGATTTTCTTCCATGCGGCCCCTGAGCTAAAGTGAGTTTGACACCCCTCATCTAGGAAGAAACTAACCTGTACACTATAGTAATATACATATATAGTATACATAATACAAAACCCAAAACCAGTGAAGTTGGCACGCTGTTGTAACACGTGCAGAATGTGGCTTGGCATTGTTTTGCTGAAATAAGCAGGGGCGTCCATGGTAACGTTGCTTGGATGGCAACATATGTTGCTCCAAAAGCTGTATGTACCTTTCAGCATTAATGGTGCCTTCACAGATGTGTAAGTTACCCATGTCTTGGGCACTAATACACCCCCATACCATCACACATGCTGGCTTTTACACTTTGCGCCTATAACAGTCTGGATGGTTCTTTTCCTCTTTGGTCCGTAGGACAGGACGTCCACAGTTTCCAAAAACAATTTAAATTGTGGACTCATCAGACCACATAATACTTTTCCACTTTGCATCAGTCCATCTGAGATGAGCTCGGGCCCAGCGAAACCGGCTGCGTTTCTGGGTGTTGTTGATAAATGGCTTTCGCTTTGCATAGTAGAGTTTTAACTTGCACTTACAAATGTAGCGACCAACTGTAGTTACTGACAGTGGTTTTCTGAACTGTTCCTGAGCCCATGTGGTGATATCCTTTACACACTGATGTTGCTTTTTGATGCAGTACCGCCTGAGGGATCGAAGGTCACGGGCATTGCCGCTTACGTGCAGTGATTTCTCCAGATTCTCTGAACCTTTTGATGATATTACGGAGCGTAGATGGTGAAATCCCTAAATTCCTTGCAATAGCTGCTTGAGAATTTTGTTGTTCTTAAATTGTTGGACAATTTGCTCAGGCATTTGTTGACAAAGTGGTGACCCTCGCCCCCTCCTTGTTTGTGAATGACTGAGCATTTCATGGAAGCTGCTTTTATACCCAATCATGGCACCCACCTGTTCCCAATTAGCTTGTTCACCTGTGGGATGTTCCAAATAAGTGTTTGATGAGCATTCCTCAACTTTATCAGTCTTTTTTTGGTCATTTGTGCCAGCTTTTTTGAAACATGTTGCAGGCATCAAATTCCAAATTAGCTAATATTTGCAAACAATAACAAAGTTTAGCAGTTCGAACATTAAGTATCTTGTCTTTGCAGTCTATTCAACTGAATATAAGTTGAAAAGGATTTGCAAATTATTGTATTCTATTTTTATTGACCATTTACACAACGTGCCAACTTCACTTGTTTTGGGTTCTGTATTCAAAATCCAAGTAAAACATTTGGGAAAGGGCATACAGTGTATAAAAGTCACAATGCCCAAATTCACCATGGCAACTCTGGGACTTGTCATGGCCTCCATGTGCCTGTATGCACTCCCTACAATATCTGGGCATGCCCCTGCAAAACCGTTCTTAAATAGGGTTTGTCTTGCCAATTGCTTCTGCTTTTCACTTATTTTCTGTCTTGTTACACCCTGATGATTACGTGTTTCCTTTATTTCTTTTTTAAGTCAAGGCTGATAGTGAAGTTCTGTGTGCATATAAGCTGTCCATTGGGGGAATCCTCATGGACTACAAAGCAGTGCTGCCCGGGGCTGTACAGTGTTCACCAGGGATTCAAGTCCTTCTCGCATTTGTTTAGGTTCCCTTGAAAGAAGCTGCGTGTTGTTTGCTTTTTTTTTCTTTTTTTTTTTATTACATTCTTTCCCCCATGTCCTTGTGGACTAGGGATGATGTTTGATAATAAATTATCGAGTTTGAGCCCATTATCGAATCCTCTTATCGAATCCAGATAGGTTGTTGTACAGTATATGGAAAAAAACACAATATTTGGTTTAACAAAAGCTCACTTTCATTTTATAAGAAAAAAAATAAATAAAATAAATGAATAAAAATTTAAATAAAAAATAATAATATTGACTGTTGTTACCCAAAGTATATTAAGTGGGATTTTTCAGAAAAACAAATATATACAGTAACACAAAAACAACCTGTCTCTGTGATCACTATAGGTGTATAAATAATAATATAGTGTTAAATAAAATCAGTCCCTTGGGCACCAAACTGAAAATAATACAGCTCTCCAAAAAGTGCACTTCTGCTGCTATTGGAACATACTAACTACACACACTATGACACTAAGAACACCACAGTCATCAATCAACAATTCTTCCAAAAAATGATTTCGATGGTGGAAATACACGACTGGCAGCCATTTTAAGTCCTCAAAACATCCATTGAAACAGTGCACAAAAATCGTTTTTCAATAAACATCTTAGTATCAAACTTAACCACTTTCCACCTTAATATTGAGTTACATAAACAAGTTAAACAGTTTACTTACAGACTTATCTTTTCCAAGGCTTGTAAGAGCTAACACAACTTGTCTACTTCTCAATTGTCTCATGAACTGAACTGACGTCGCCAAACTAATGACGCGTAGTATTTTCATATCGCCACAAGGTGTCAGTAAGAGTCTACAATCAAATGGGCATAACATTGCCCTCCTACAGGGCATTTCCTGTGGGACGGGATTCGTTCCCAGGGATTTGAATAAAGAACCAACTCTTTTTCTTTACTATAGTGGCCTCGATAATGGGAACCGGTTCTCAAAAAGGGATTTGAGTCCATGAAATCGGTTCTTTTCTTATCGAACAACCGGGAGAACCGGTTTCGAACATCATCCCTATTGTGGACTTTTAAAATAAACACTTTTTCTGTTATTTCGGATGGCTGCGGCCGAGAGTCTGTGATAAAACAGCACTGCTTGACTTCGGCCTGACTGACAGGAACAATAAAAATGTGCCTTACGAAGGAAATTCGAGCTTTAGTGATGCTAATTGATTTAATGCAGCCCCTTTTTATCATCCTATTGATTGAGCCGCCCGGGTTTGACGCACCGTGTCACAGCAACCTTTTCTTCTCCTTGTGCAGAGCTGCTCGGCAAAGTGGTGGAGGAGCGCCGGGTCAAAAGAAGCACTCCGAAAAAGCCCTCCGTTTCTTCGGAGCGATTGGAAGAGTCGTTCAAAAAGGTACAGCACTATGCCATCGCTAAGTGTTCTTTGTCACCACCAAATCAAAGACATAACTGCTGCACAATGGCGCTCAGTAAATTAGCTTATGTTCTGTCATGTCATGTTTTTTTTCCCTCCCCTACCTAATGCATTAGGGTAAATTGGTGGCTTATTTTAACAATTATCAGCTGTTAATCCAATTTTAAAAAGCTACTTCAGTTTATCTCCACCCGTCTGCTTTTTGGCACCCTCTCTTTTACGGATGGGGAGAGCAGGACCCCGCTAAAAATGCCCCGAGGCACAAACCCAGCAGGCATTAACCGACTCCATGTAGGAGCTAACAAAAGGACTAAGTATTCATGGGTAATGTCCACAGTTGTGTTTCTAACAAGATGAGCCTTTTAAATATCCATGCAGCCTTTGCATGCTGTTGATGTACAGTACATAAGTACACTATATTGCCAAAAGTATTTGGCCACCTGCCTTGACTCGCATATGAACTTGAAGTGCCATCCCATTCCTAACCCATAGGGTTCAATATGACCTTTTGCAGCTATTACAGCTTCAACTCTTCTGGGAAGGCTGTCCACAAGGTTGCGTCCTATTTTCACCAGACATGTCATCAGGGCGGAGTTTCTTAAATGCCTCAAATGTCCGGCATTTTGAGTTAGGGTTGCGTGTATTTTCAATGTACGTTCAGGGTTAAGAAGGGGTTAAAAACAAAACAAATTGTGCGGCATTGGTGAGGGAGGGGCAGAGACAGAGAGAGAGAGAGTTATGATAAACGCGCATGCGTCGCCAGGCTCTGCTTTTTATCACATTTAATTTTTTATTATCTATAGCAGGGGTGTCAAAAGTGTGCCCCGGAGGCCATTTGCGGCCCACAGCTAATGTTTTAAAGGCTCATTCTAAAAATACTATTAAAATAAACAAAAACATAACAAAAGTGAAATAAAAAAGCTTAAAGGTTAAATGTCATTTAGAAAAAGTTGCAATGTTGACTAATAAAACAAAGCTGTTTTTTTTTCTTTCAAACGGTCATTGCTCAAAACATAATATTGAATCAAAATCAATGTTATTATGAATTATTGACCTATCCAAGGTTCCCATTACTTCACATCAAATATTACACTAAGAAAAATATTTTTGGTAGAAGATTTTGCAAATTTGGTAAATAAATAAGCCAAAAATGTATATTTTGTTGTTTTCTTACTGTACCGAAAATGAACCGAACCGTGACCTCTAAACCGAGGTACGTACCGAACCCAAATTTTTGTGTACGTTACACCCCTAGGTCAAATGTAAAGACGTTTTAATCCAAAACACTAACACAGTATCAGTGCAGTGTCAATACATGTAGCGAGTGAGACTGAGGTGTCCTCTGTCCATCACTGTTTTATATATCCAAACACACAACTTTGTGTCATAGTATTATTATTTCATTATTAATGTCACTATCACTAGTTATTAATGTCACAATAACTGTTCTTTATATTTTGTTTGATTTAATTTTGACAATCTGCTGCAGGCCAACAAAACTCTGCAAATGCTGCAAATGGCTCAAGGGGCCACACTTTGGGCTCCGCTGGTGTTAGAAGCTCGCTATGGTAAAATTGAAAAAACATGTTTAACACTGGAAATTGGTTGAAATTAAAGGCCTACTGAAATGAGATTTTCTTATTTAAACGGGGATAGCAGGTCCATTCTATGTGTCATACTTGATCATTTCGCGATATTGCCATATTTTTGCTGGAAGGATTTAGTAGAGAACATCGACGATAAAGTTCGCAACTTTTGGTCGCTGATAAAAAAGCCTTGCCTGTAGCGGAAGTAGCGTGACGTCACAGGTTGTGGAGCTCCTCACATCTGCACATTGTTTACAATCATGGCCACCAGCAGCGTGAGCGATTCGGACCAAGAAAGCGACGATTACCCCATTAATTTGAGCGAGGATGAAAGATTTGTGGATGAGGAAAGTGAGAGTGAAGGATTAGAGGGCAGTGGAAGCGATTCAGATAGGGAAGATGCTGTGAGAGGCGGGTGTGACCTGATATTCAGCTGGGAATGACTAAAACAGTAAATAAACACAAGACATATATATACTCTATTAGCCATAACACAACCAGGCTTATATTTAATATGACACCAATTAATCCCGCATAACAAACACCTCCCCCCTCCCGTCCATATAACCCACCAATACAAATCAAACACCCGCACAACACACTCAATCCCACAGCCCAAAGTACCGTTCACCTCCGCAAAGTTCATACAGCACATATATTTCCCCAAAGTTACGTACGTGACATGCACATAGCGGCACGCACGTACGGGCAAGCGATCAAATGTTTGGAAGCCGCAGCTGCGTATTAACGGTACCCGCGTATCCAACTCCAAGTCCTCCTGGTAAGAGTCTCTGTTGTCCCATCTCCACAAGCATGCGAATCCAACTCCAAGTCCTCCTGGTAAGAGTCTCTGTTGTCCCATCTCCACAAGCATGTGAATCCAACTCCAAGTCCTCCTGGTAAGAGTCTATGTTGTCCCAGTTCTCCACAGGCCAATGGTAAAGCTTGACTGTCATCGTTCGGGAATGTAAACAATGGAACACCGGCTACGACGTAGTTGCTACGTGTTTGTGTTGCTGCAGCCGGCCGCTAATACACCGCTTCCCACGCTTTCTTCTTTGCTGTCTCCATTGTTCATTAAACAAATTTGCAAAAGATTCACCAACACAGATGTCCATAATACTGTGGAATTTTGCGATGGAAACAGACGACTTAATAGCTGGCCACAATGCTGTCCCAAAATGTCCGCTACAATCCGTGACGTCACGCGCAAACGTCATCATACCGAGATGTTTTCAGCAGGATATTTCGCGGGAAATTTAAAATGTCACTTTATAAGTTAACCCGGCCATATTGGCATGTGTTGCAATGTTAAGATTTCATCATTGATATATAAACTATCAGACTGCGTGGTCGCTAGTAGTGGCTTTCAGTAGGCCTTTAACATACACGTGTCTACGTCACAAAAAGTTCAATTTCCAGTTCTGCAGCAGTCATCACAATTTAACCTTTTTCAAAAGACACTAGTCCCATGTAAAATCCCTGTCAAATTATAATGGGGTTTTCACTTGTGCTGTATATACATCTTGGGTGTTCAAGTTGATTCACTGCAATTAAAGCATGTCAAAAAAGTTGATAAAATGTGGGCATATAGCACTGAGGCTACAAATCCTTGATTCCTTCAGATCCAGCAGCTGGAGCAAAGGATGATGTCCCTTGAGGGGGAGACGGCACGGCTGAGGGAAGAGAAACAGCAGCTCCTTGAGGCCAATGAAGACTTGGCCCACGACTGCTGCAGACTCCAAGCCTCGCGGGATCACCTGCAAGACCTCAACTCACAGGCCTCGGCCCAGTGGGAACGGCATCGCGGCGAGATCGTGGCTCTGGAAGCCCGGCTGGCCGCCTCTCGGAAAGAGTCCTCCGAGCTCCGTCATCGGCTGCTGAAGCTGAGGCAGGAGTTGGGCATTCTCCGTGCGGCCCGCGACTTCTACAGGAACCGAACGGCGGGAGCCTCGCGAGCCGGCGGGAGCGCCGGCAGTATTAGCGGCAAAGCTAAGTTGAAAACAATTAAGCTCAGGGGTTCCAGCCGCCGAAGCGTCATCCCCAATCAAGCCATCAGCTGGCGAGGCCGCAGCCCGAGTCCCTCTAAGGACGAGTGGGAGGACATGAGCGGCGAGAGGTAATGATACACGCACACACTCACTGCTTCCCCAACCTCATTATTTTTAGGTGTTTAGAGTGGGCTGGCGATGACATCTGGGGGGGCCACGTAACATCGAGGGGACATTGTGCATATGCAAAGCGCAGAGGTGATTGAATTCCATCCTCTTGTCTAGTTGGTATTCAGGAACCCAAAGAAGAAGGAATGATAGAGAGGCAGCGGAATGAGGGCGGGAGGGGGGGGGGGGGGGATGTCAGATCCCGCGAAATGTCCTGGGACGCCGCGCTCGGAGCTTATTGACTGAAATTTGCATGCAAAATTAGCCGTGTCTGTGTACAAAGTTGAAGCGGTGCCAGAAAAGCCCAGGGATGAGGCTTTGGAGGGAGGGGGCCGCCCCGAGTCTTGATACCTTTCAGCGGTGCCGTTTTCACCCGCTCGCAATAACGCGGGCCTGGAATTGACGGCTTGGCAGTTTGATTTAATATAGCGGTCCTTTGCATATTCACTAACATCCCCCTCTTGACAGCGCTAAGGATCCCCCTGCAAGCACTAACCCACCCACCGCATGTGCGCCGCGGCTCGCCCTGTGTGTCGTTGCGTTGCTTGTCTTGTGTCCTGTCAATTCGCAAACGTGTCTTTGCCTCCCTTTTATTCCTGCCAGCCACAGGCACGCACACACA